>NC_068366.1:36027485-36142485 GCF_020536995.1 Dreissena polymorpha
ATCTCACAAACAATCCAGTACTTAAGCAATAGCAAAATCGATTTAAATACACTGCTACTTTTACGCGTATATTTTATCCTTTCTTGTATTGTTTGGCAAATCTTTGCTTTTTTCTGCCATATGTATAAGCCGACAAAACACCCGTCTCCAACACGTTCACTGTTTTATTGCCAGCTATGCATCATTAAATTTGTACCAATTAGCTTAAACTGTTACTTAATAGTTATTGACGTTTTATTTATCAGATGGTAACACATGTTTATCATAAGGGAACACGTTCGAACGCTTCTCAATAGAAATGTTCAACATCATAACTGTGTATTCAAAGTTTAACATGTTCGTATAGTTTTATTTTTCCATTGAAACTAAATGTAATGTTACCGAAGTTAGAAGACTAAATACCTTTTGAAATCGGAGATATATCCAAATCAACAAACATACCCTGGTTGTGCATCTCATTGCATGTAAATGCAAGTTTTTTACACACACGAAACATAATTAATATATTTTGCTTTTATGAAAATCACTTATGCAAACCATAATGAAATATTTGGAACTCAACTGTAAGTAAATAAATATCATTTCATCAAATATATTTTTCTGGCTAGTTTAAACATTTTGTATTTCCAACGTATACATTTTACAGAATCCACAGTACGCAGTAAACAGAAAAAATACTGCAGTGGAAAAAAATGGTTTTACCAAAAGATCTTCCAACATTATTTGCGGTTCGCCTTTGAACGTTTATTGAGATACCCACACGCACATATTATTTTGGTAAACACATTAACGTTACTTTTTCTAGATAATGCGCTGACAGCTTTATCATTGGATAAAGCAAGTCCGTGCAAAACGGATGCTATAAATTAACCGCTTGTACTAAGAGACCAGTTAACGACCGCATTGGAACATGGTGAGAAGGGTCTCAAAGCTAACGTTGTGAGTTGTAATGACCATTCTGGTAAAAATTCAGATACGGGTATACCATACTAGTTTTAAAAGACAAGACATCGTCAGTCAAACAATAAAAGCCGCGCTCTGGCTAACTTCAGAAGTTTGAGATTTCTGAATGGCTTAACACGCTGCTATCTGAATCTGAATCAACACCAACTGTGCATCCTACTTGCAAAGTAAATATAAATATGTTACTTTCAACAATACGTAGCAAAACATGTTTAACAGGTAGAAAGCATATACCCTATAGACCATTGGCCGAAAATACTTGTCCTTCTCTGTACGCCCTAAAAAGGGGGAATAATAAGATAATACTCGGTTTAACATGGCTTTTTCAATGATCTACAAGCGTCTATGGTTATACACTAGATGTGCACGTTGATGAAATTCCATGAACAGATGTTTATATCACAGAACAGACTAGGCGTTGAACCTTTATGGATATCGGACAGCTATTCACTCTCATAACCGACCACATAACTGACACCTACTGTGAGGACGACCAGAAAATACTATATAAGCATTAAACTTTCAAAAAACCTAGGTCCACCAATGATGAATTGGAGGGTAAGCCAAGACCTTAGTAGCAATTTGTTTTACAGTCAATTACTCACGCTCAATTGATTTACTATGGTATATTATTAACGAATTACCAAATTCTTAAGTTATATCCTTTATGTGAAAGATTGGTAAAGATTAAATTAAAAAATAAACACGTTATATAACATCCACAAACCTTTTTGTTGATGGCTTGCGGACGATGGACTCTATGGCCTGATAAGCCGTCCATCCGGACAGTAAATGAATCCACGTTTTATCACATTAAAAATAAAAAAGGACGCACTCCAAACTGTGCAGTCGTTTTCGCATGTATAACGCTTTCACATTCTTTTAATTTCAAAAGATGAATACTCATAATTGAAAAAAAGTGCTCAGTGTGTCTCTACACCAATAGTTTCGCTTACCGTCGTTCAGTGTTCTTGTTTATTTACATTGAAAACCACATTTGAAAGTAATACATATATTAAATGTTGCATTATGAAATTTAAAATAATATTAATTTTGAACAAAACAGATTTTATTTACGACTTAAGCATATACAGCTCATCGTCAAATTAACAATATAGCAATAATAAATACATACACATTTGTCAAAATAACAACAATTTCGTTTATTCATTTTACTAATATATGCTTTTGTTAAGAATGTAATATGTATGAGAAGGCTATTTATTAATTAAAAGTGTACAAATTTACAAATTATTTTAATTCTTGGAATGTTTTAGTGCCTACCAGTTTCTATAAATAGAACAAAACATGGTTCGTTTTGTCATTTCTTAATGTTATAATGTTTGCTATTCATAAATGTGTTTTGCAAGCATGTATTACATTGAGAATGGTCCTGGATGATGAGCTTTAGGACGGATGGTCATTGTAAATGGTTTTCGGACGGACAAATAGCAAGTTAACAATCAATCATAAAGCAACAACCATTAACATATTATAAAGATCATTTCTTTGTTAAATATCGAATCATGTTTTTATAACGTACCAGAATTGACATCATATTATTATATCCAAGATTAATGCCACAGTACGAGTACGCAATCACTATAAGCTCTTTTCGAAGCATATAATTATATGTTCAACTATGGCCACGTTGGTAATCATTTTGCAGAAAGTGTAAAGGATTTGGTACATACATAGCTTATGCAAAGATCACGCTCGAAATTAAAGATTAAATATAAGAATTTGTGCAAGTTTTCCAGGGCAATATGTGTTTCGGCAGTATGGTGGAATTTTCATATAATTATGAGCAAAATCCTAACTACCCACTTTTATGAGATTTTCTTTACATTGTATACTTAAGAAAACATAGTGAATACTTCCCTAACTGGTTTATCTCTGTTACAATTTCGTAATATCTCCCCGCAAACAATGTTTATATTTAATTGTATCCGTTTTGTTGTATTATTATGCAATAGTAAAATGTTCAAACAAATATAAAGTATATAAAAGCCACATAACGAACATTTTAAAGATAATACTAGGTATTTGTTTGAACGCCATCGTATTGAAGTGTTATGTTTTTATCAATAAGTAAATTATTTTAATATATTTAATGTTTTGTTTATCTATGCAAACCTGATTTTCTTGGTACTCGTGTTGAAAAAGTTGTTCGGAGTTTCTTCCATGTTAAAAAAACAGACGCTGAGAAAATCAAGTTAGTTATAAACAGTTTTCGAACCTGTTTTTGTGTCAAAGAAAGGAACATGTGAACACCGATATTTTAACGAATTACTCTATTGTTATTTTACCTAACTACAATAGGTTTGATTAGACATTTGCATTGTTCAAACTGATTTGCTTGTATCTTTATTTGGATATTTCGCCCTACTCAAAAGTATTTCAGTCTTTGAGTACCCGCTGAAGGACAGCTATCCATGTATCGACTTCAATTTTAACATATGTGTACAAATACAGGACTGGTGTGCGCAGTATGTGTATTCTTCTACCCGTGCTGGGCCTCACCTGGGTGTTCGGTATTTTCGCAGTCAACAAAGACACGCTCGTCTTCCAGTACTTGTTCGCCATCTTCAACAGTTTGCAGGTATATGCAACACAATATATATCGCGTTCTGTTGAAAGTGTACCTCAAAGATATTGTAAACTATGAATAACCAGTCAAAGCAACAGCAGCATTCACAACTGGGTGTGTTATGCTAACATCTCTTCTACTGCGAAACCTAGTGGGGTTGGAATCGCATGTAGTCATACTGAGCTAAGTTTTATCAATTAAAACATTGTACCTTAGGCAATGAAATGAATCCACATATTACATTTTTAACTATTTCACATATACTTTTAATGTTAAACCAGCCTTTTTATTGTTCAATATATTTTTATTCGTTCACAGAGAATTGTTTATTATGCTACAGGGGTTCCTCATCTTTTTGTTTGAAAAGAAAGTAAGTATCAATAAAATAACACCATCCAGTCTGTATCCACACCTATGAAAGTTGCTATAACAGAAAAAGGAGAGTCACGAATTATATGGGCATACCATGAACATCAAATCTAAATGTGTGTTTGATGTTGTATAACCCCACTGTCCCTTTACAGTTACGCAACGCTCTCCGACAGAGCAAGGTCCCATGGTTCACGACTTCAGACTTCGTATCGGGGACACAAACGTGAAGTCCACATAGGTTCTAGAATAAGATTCATTAAGTTTTATCTAACTTATTTAGACGACGTTTTAATAGTCAATCACATCCACATCAGATAACACTGATCTTAGACGGCATGGGTAAAAAGGCATTGAAAAGCAAGATACATATATGATTAAAATCCGTGCTTGAAATGCCTTCGCTTAATAGGTTCTATCATTCCATTTTACTTGGATTGATATTTATCCAATATTTTACATAATTATTAATATACGTTTATTTAAAGGTGTATCCGTTTTTAGTTGTTGTTGTTTTTTGCTTTAATAGAAATCGGCATCTCGGAGTACATGACGTTTGCATTAAGATGACTATATGCTTTTTAAAAATCATTTTATTATTGCGAACCTTTATTTATATTCAAGCATTATTGTATGGATGATGTGTGTATTATTTAGGGTTATATTTAACGCGTTTGAAATCTACATTGCATGATGACAACGATGAAATAGTGTCTACGTAGAAACAAAGCAGATATCACGAAGTGTATGACAGCAGAATATCTTCAAGTCATTATACAGATATTTTAGTAAGTTTTAATATAATCATTGTGCAACGCTCTCCGACAGAGCAAGGTCCCATGGTTCACGACTTCAGACGTTCGTACCGGGGACACAAACGTGAAGTCCACATAGGTTCTAGAATAAGATTCATTAGGTTTTATCTAACTTATTTAGACGACGTTTAAATAGTCAATCACATCCACATCAGAGAACACTGATATTACACGGCATGGGTAAAAAGCGTTGGCAAGCAAGATACATATATGATTAAGAACCGTGCGTGAAATGCCTTCGCTTAATAGGTTTTGTCATTTCATTTTACTTGGATCGATATTTATCCAATATTTTACATACTTATTTATATACGTTTATTTAAAGGTGTACCCGTTTTTAGTTGTTGTTGTTTTTAGCCTAATAGAAATCGGCATCTCGGAGTACAGGACGTTTGCATTTAGATGACTATGTGCTTTTTAAAAATCATTATATTATTGCGAACCTTTTTTATATTCAAGCATTATTGTATGGATGATGTGTGTATTATTTAGGATTATATATAACTCGTTTGAAATCTACATTGCACGATGACAACATTGAAATAGTGCCTACGTAGAAACAAAGCAAATATCATGAAGTTTATGACAGCAGAAAATCTTCAAGTCATAATAGAGATGTTTTAATAAGCTTTAATATAATCATTGTGCATTCTTTGCAATCGCATTGACATTTTGCATTTTAAGGCTTATCAGTATATTATCTGGCTTAAATTGATACATTATTTCGTAGGAAGCTCGACTTGACAATAAACGCTGTATGAAAATGTGTATGATAACAAATTATAACAAAGTTGTCCTGTTAATGTTGCGATGAATTTGCAAAGCGGCCTTTCAGTAGATTATAACCACAAGCGTGTATATAGAATAAACATGTTGATAAACATTGGATACGTGTTAACGTCAGTCGTTAGAATGGTTATGGCTACATAATGTATTTGATTTTTTTATTATTCATATTAATCACACACAAAATATATTGTATTTCTAATTTGAAGTATTTAATTTTTATATTGTCTGATAAAGTTGATGCATGAATAGTATTTTTCTTTGAAACAGGCCTGGTTATCTGATATTTATCTCTTATATATTTAATAAAGGTTTCTTAACAAAATATTGAGGTAATAGACCCCTATTTGATTAAAATAAAGTAAACATTGATGGAACCATTCAGTGTTGCAATAAAAGTCAACTTTTTGATTTGGGACAAAAATGGAATCGGTACATTTTAAGACGTTCGCCTATCTTAACCCATATGTACACTTTATTTTAACATATACTTGATATATATATTGTACGTGAAGCTATTGTTTTTTTAAATGAAAAACAAATGGTCATGCATTCAAATTTTTCTAATTCAAAATATAATTTTATACTGTTAAACAAAATAAATGTTTGTTTTTTAAAACACACAAGGATCCGTCATTGTTTACGAAGTGAGCACAAAGTCTTTACCCGTTTACTTTCTAGTCAGAACAAACTAGACACTTTTCCAGTATTACAAACGCAGTCTGACATATTTGGTTTCTTAAAGATGTCTTACAAATGCGTTACAATGTCCAAATTTACTGTGGTACATTGTTTCTGCCCGTTAAATTAAAAATTATCGACTTCATATTCGCTGTATTAATGTGTAATTCTATAATAATTAAAAAATGTGAACCTGCATCGGTATGACAAAAGGTAAACGCCGTTTTCAAACAAGACGAGAAATTTCGTTAAAATATTTGTAACTAGGATCTTAACGATCTCACGACTCGTGTTCAAATTCAATATAACGATGACGGATCGCAACCTAGAATACACAATCAGAAGGAATGAAGAAAATCATAACATAGCTGTATGTTATTGAACAATCAAAATCGCATTCACGTGAAAGACGTTTACACTGGTAGAAAATCACCACTATCCTCAGCAAATATATGCATATGACACACAGAAATCTTCGTTTCTGAAACAAGTACTGATGAACGTGTCGCTAGTGGATCGATGTGTTTTATTTCAACAACATGAATATTTTGCATGCCGTTTACACGTTTGTAGGTGAGATAATAGATGCTATAAGGTATATTGACGTGCGTGTTAATTAGTGGTTCTATTCCACAACCTTACACGTGAATGAGTGTGTACTGTTTATTTCATGTATGCATATGTAAATTTAAGGACTAAATTGCCACATTATATGAAGTGTGTTTTGTGTATTGTAAATTAAATGTTAGTTACCAAAGACACACTCAAGCCCAGTATGATGGTAATACAAAATAAAAAACTCATCCTGGGGGATTTCGGAAGACATTCATTACAGACATATGCCTATTTTCTTTTGTTTCATTAAAGAATAAATAGCAAACGTGCAACTGTTATTTTTACAGTACAGCTCAAGTAGATAAGCGTGAAATCGCAAACTTATTAATCACTTAATTAGTGTTGAGCTAAAGAGCTTAACATCCAAGCGCGTGTTTGTTTATTAATAGCATGAAGACATCAGTATGCAAATATCTTGTGTATTTGGTTGATACAATAACTGCATTGTGTAATTTAAAAGACGTCAGTATGCAAATATATTGTGTATTTGGTTGATACAATAACTACATTGTGTAATCAAAAATAGATATTGAAATGGTCTTCGAATTGCTATCAAATCAAATTTCGTTCATATCACATTCTTAATTTGCATAGTACCATTATTATTGATTTCTACGGTATACAGTACAGCTCACGCAAAACAAAACATATTCCGCGTGGGTGTATTTATTTATACACAAATACTGCGTAGCGCAGACAACATTGTAAAAGCTTCGTAGTGAATTTCCATTTGAGTATCGGGGTATCTCGCAAATGATTTTGACACTTTCCTGAATAAAATAAGCGCCAAAAACGCTGTATCATTTTCATATTTTAGTTCGTTCAATATTGGAACAATTATTGTACTTTATCCCATTTTCAACGCGACATTGACGGTATAACACCTTATGAAATATACAAGCCTGTATTCAACCTTGTGGGATATACCTGTCGCGTGCACGGACTACTTTTTACTTTACCACTGAACGAATTTTCATAAGAAATAAAGTCGAGAAAACTTTAGCTTCAAAATTATACGACCTTCAACCTTTAAATCTAGTCATATGACATAATTTTTCGCCATCCGTATAATGAATCAGCTGATTGATGGCGTCATAAAATGTCATACTTATTGCGTCATTTTCCCCAAAAATGTTTTGACGATTTATTATAAACGCGACTTATTTCCCACGTAGATCTACATGTACTGTATATCGACATATTTGAATTGTCAATTTATCACATGTTCCTTATTTCGTGTAATGTGCATTGTTTATAATCCATGCATATATTTTTGACATTTAAGAATGTACAACTAGCCATATAAATATCGCACAATTCATGAATAATCTGCAATATTTGCTTTCCGATTTAATTCACGTTAGGCATAGAGCTGTGTAGTGTATAAGATGGTAAAAATAGCACCACACTAGAATACGGAACGTCCCATTTTGTACACGGGTATTATCCACTCATTTATCTTTTGTGTAATGGAATGTTTTCCAGTCTTTGTGTATTTATATATTAAATTATCTTCTTGTACAATAAGGGCATTTACCATAGACAAATAAAACATTTTGCAAGTTTAAACATAATTATGTTTGTATGCAGAAATCTGCAAATGCAACCGAGTTTACCAACGGCTATTATTTGATAAACTGCTCCGGTTCATTTTAACAGCAGTAATGTACATAGAGAACATGACGTAGCGTGTGACGATGAAGAAAGTTTATTGAGTTCGTAAACTCATTTGAATATAGTGATAGGATGGCATAAGGGTCTTTATTTAACTATGCTAAAATAATTATTAAATACCATAGATGCAAAATCGTCAATTATTGAGTTAAATTGATTATTAGATGGATTTTAAAGGATCATTAAAGGTAAGATACTAGTTCGAACGTGTTTTTGTTTTTGTTTGTACTTTTGTCGTTCCCTGTTCTCGGGGAAATGATTTTAACATGGGCGCCATTGATGCATCGGATCACACACGGCATACCCATAACATTATAAAAAAAAACACGTTCTGCGCGTCCTTAAATTCGTCGTCCGAAGTCGGAAAACGTATTACCCTGTATATTAAGTCAAATAAAGTGTCAGTTGCTGCAATTGTCCGTTTACTCGTCGAAATTGTCAAGGTCGTCGATGGTGTACATGTATGTTGACATCGATATCATTTTGTCAGGAGCAATCGCCGCCATATTGGATTTTGATCATTTTCTTTCGAAAATAAAATGAATTATAGTAAAGTAAAATCTTTTTTTCGCGGTCGTAATGTGTTACAATTCGCATACTGCGTAAAATTGAATCGAGGCATATGGTGATATTTTTACTCGTTTTACAGTTTGTGTGTGAATTTTTTAAGACTATTTTGCGTACCAGAACAAATACATTTATATCACTACGCATGGTTACATTCGTTAGATTTTAAGCGCTTTTAAGACTGAATTAAAATTATTGTTAAGGTTATCAGATCTATTTATGTTAAATGTCACGTTGAAAAACATCAAATGGGATAAATAGAATACTAGGATTAGCGTTGAATACAGAGAAGTTTATGTTGCTCGGCTCGAACACCGAAAGCGCTCGCCAAGGCTCGCGCTCCCGGCGTTGTAAGCCTCGCAACATAAACTTCTCTGTATTCAACGCTAACCTAGTATTCTCTATGTATATTGCACACAAAGTGCCGTGTAAAGTTCATATTCTTTTACATTTATAGTTAGATTTTAGGCAACATGTATATGTCATTTTCTGGAAATTGGGAGAAAGTAAAAGCGATTTTTCGAAAATAAACCAACGTTTTTTTTCCATTTAATTTGTCATAATTATTTATATTTTGTTTTGTCTCTGTATGTTTGTTTGGTTCTCATTTGTTGTTAGCAAATCTTATGAAAATAAATATTGTAATGGTTAATGTTTAAAGCAAGTCCCGTTTCCGAGATCATATACGAGAATTACTTCGATATGTTTACTGACATATACAATCATTGACAGACGACACGTGCTTATCTAAAGTTTGGGTTTTTGTAATACACAGGATATTGGATTATCGGTGCTTGACCGAGCAATAAAAAACAAAGATGCAGTCGGCGGTTTTCAAAAGGCCTTTTGTACTGACCAACATAATAATAAATAGTGCACGTGCTTATCTAACATTTAGGGATAAAACACACGGGAGACCAGACACTTTTTGCTTGTTTGGGCCATAAAACGCAATCCCGGTGGCTATTTTCAGTAGCACACGTGTCCAGAAACTAACGAGTTCGGGTAATAAAGCACTCAGATTATGATCTGAAAACTGCATGGAGTTTGAAATGAAACAAAATGCCGACAAATCAAAAGATTAACCGTCTAATGTTTCAGTATAAAATTCGATATTTTAAGGCGGGGTTCGCACTGCATCTCCTAGTGCATTCGCATACGCTTGTATTACTTGTTATATCATCGTATTATTTGCACAGATTTGTTCTGTTACCATCGCTGATTACTTAGATGAGTTCTTTGACAGTGACTCTAATGAGTCTGAGTTTTCTGGTTTCTCAGAGTTTGACTCTGATATTGAAGTCGGTGATTTTTCCGATGATGACATTATTCCCGATGCTGAGGCTGCAGATGATAATTGGACAGATGACTTCAGTCCATTGAGGGTGCGTCTACACAAAATATATGACCTTAAAAAAAATCATAACGCAAATCTATTACAGATTTCAAAATGTCCAAACCATTTTTTTACATTAGTGACTGCTACCGCAACATTATATCTATGCCATAAATAAATTTCCATTATTAAAATTACAATGAAAATGCTCACGCTTTCCAGGCGGATAACGTGATATTACACAAGTCATCTTTATTTTCGCGCAATTTCTAAGAGAACAGCAGATTTACAAGTGTATTTAATTGTCACAATAATGATACTGTTTTGCGTCAAAATATTATTTTCGTAGTCACATTTATGCCGCGTTTAATGTTTCTATATATTGCCCGATAATTCCGTTTATTACGACTGCCATTTTAAAAGCAAATTACTTCAATATTGCTGAACAGTTTGTTAAGACAAACGTTTGCCATTTTCCATCAAACAAATTGTACATGCTACTGTTTTATTTAATGGCAGACTAATCGAGACGGCGGTATTCTCGGCGAACATGCGTGTTTCACCCGATGCAATGTCTATTTATATATAGATGCAACATGTACATGGCCTTTTCTGATAATCGGGACGAAGTGAAAGAAATCATTTTAAAATATAAACGAAAATAAGTTTTTATTAAAATTGTCAACATTATTGATATTTGTTTTCTATGTGTATAGTTGTTTGGTTCTTAAATGTATTTTCGCAAATGTTATGATAATCAATATTTTGTGTTCGATGTTTGAAGCAAGTTTCGTTTCCGAGATCATGTTCGGGATTAAACTGTTTAAGGTTCATTGATATGGTTATAATGACCTACACAATCATTATGTATGAAGTTCCGTATGCAGAGAAGCTGACGAAAGGTTTACACAATCACGCAGAAGTAAACATATTAACGTATTATTTGTATCTGTTTCTAATAATCGTTTAAAAAAGAATGTGTCCGCGGCAAAGCCGCGTATTTTGTTGGTTTTGCGTGAGCTGTACTGTAGATTTTATATTGCATTTGATGTTTCATTATTCTGAAAATGTCGGTTAAAATTAGAATTGTTGGTTTTCCACTTTGTGTTTCAGAATCCTGAAAATAGAAATAAACACTCGTTGATGAACGCAACTGTTTAAGATTCATGCACACTTTTGGTATAATTTATTCTGATATATTTACACTAATATGTTTATTGGCATAAAGAAAGAAAGAGTACCACTAAACAGTGCGCGTATACAAAACACTTTCTACGGACAAAAGATAAATATAAGATATCATATTACATGTTCATGCGTTTTATCTATTGATACAGCAGTAACATTGGTGGATATAACGCTTAATGGAGAAAAGCCATACAGAACAAAACAGAAAGGTACGTTTAATAATATAGATAAGATGTTGCATCTTTAAAATGTACCGCTATCGCGTTCAATTAGTTGCCGCTTTAGGATTTCACAGTGGTCTATACGTGTTGCTGTGATATTACAATTGTTATAAAATATCTATAAAACAAAGAGAATGGTACATAATTCAATAATTATTTAGCGATGTTGTGTTTTTCATATTTTGGTAGAGCATGAAGATAATAACACAATATACGACGATGACATGTTTTGTTTGTTCATACGCGTTTATCATAATTGTGCAACATGTTTACCGTTTCTTCGGGACATATATAATGGCAACAAACACTTGTGGTATTTTTCAACCTGCGATTTTTCCTGGGGCTTTCCTTAGTCGTTTGATTAGATACTATTTTTTTCTAAATTTAAACTGGAACCGATGAGTATTTACACTATTGATGATTCAATATGTTTGTGTTATTCGAATTATGTAAGATTAATCACTAGCCGGTATCGTATGCCATGTGCGATATGGATGGCTTCGATCAATTTGGTGACTCGGGTCACCTCGGATGTCTTGAGTGACTAAGGTGTCTTGAGTGACATGTGTCATCTATGGTGTCTTGAGCGACTTGGGTCACCTAGGGTGTATTGAGTGACTTGGGTCACCTAGGGTGTCTTGAGTGACTTGGGTAACGAAGGGTGTCTTGCGTGACTTGCGTCACCTAGGGTGTCTTTAGTTACTTGGGTCACTAGGAAATCTTGAGTGACTTGGGTCACTTAGGATGTCTAGCAACTAACATTTGAATAAGTCCACACTAGCAAAGAAGCTAGATAACTTTACAAGATTACCATGATGGCATAAAGTGTTCATGGGAGCGGCAACGTTTAAAAGCTTACAGTTGTGACGGGTTTGATATTCGGGGCTTCTGAAAAATACTTCAGCGTTTTCTTAGGGGTGTTAAAAGCTCTCTTCAATTTTAAACACGGGTAAATTTACTGGGAGTATGACTTGGGGACTGAGGAAGCTGTCATAGATTTTGATAAATTCAATGTAAATAGCAGAACAAAATGATTGTAATAAATTGCGTGCAAATTAGACAAGTAATTGTTTAGTTGTAGTTATCTTTTTGCATGTTTGCTAGTGTGGACTTCAAATGTTTGCTACAATTAAGTGGGGCGAAGAGCTCATAAATTATGTATTTTATCAAATGTAAAAGTAACACATGTGTATCTCGAGATTAACGCTAATACTGTCGCCAAGCAATGTTAAAGAGAACTTTTAAATTTATATAAGATAACTAATGTTGATATTGGACTACAGATTTTCAATTCGATCATTTTACAAAAGTCATTTGTTTGAACATGACTGTTTGATGTGTACAGTGTGGAATGATCCCCTAATTTACCTTCAATCTTGTCATGTATAGTATATAAATATTACATGGCTGTCGGGGTGACAGTAAATTCGTCAACTTGAGGAAATACTTCCACCGAGGCGAAGCCGAGGTTGATAGTATTTTTCCGAAAGTTGACAAATTTACTGAGGAAATACTGTCAACCGAGGCGAATTTATTTTATTATACCGAACAAACTATTCAAACATGAACAATTTATATGAACCATGAACAATTTTAATTTTCAATAATTGTATTTAATTTCAGCAATGAACAACCATTAATATGTTGAGTGGTTCAGATTTTCGGGCCGAGAAAAATGTACTTCGCTTTATTCGGAACCGACCTAGTAATCTATTTATTCCATCAATTAGCTTAGTCGTCAATTATTTCTTTAAAAATATATTACCGAACCAGCTTGCCGTATTTTATTTTCATCACTTGATTACGCAATTTATGACGTACTCATGTGACGTCATTTCGGTGACGAAACATTTTGGGACAACAATATGGACGTGGTGGTTTTTTAACAGTAAACTATTTTTTTAAGCATCGAACGAATCCAAAACGTATTTCGAATTGTGTGTTTGTCATGCATAACATCTTTAGACCAGACACAGGAAGTAACTTTATTGTTATTAGCATTGGATTAAAGTTGCCATTGAGGTAAGCGTGTCGTTTATACTTAATTGATTTTTTTATGACTCCTGTCAAAGCTTAAATAATGGCATTAATCTATTCTACAGCACAGTTTCAGCTGCAATCGATATTTTAATTCTCCATATTCAACGGAAATGCAAAACTGCGTACTGCGCATGCGCGAACGGGACAGTATAAATTTTTTTACCATGCCACACGTGATTGCTAAGGTAGCGGGCGACAGCATTTTTGGACAGTAAATTTTTTCCTTCTGGTGGCACGTGATTGCTAAGGTAGCGGGCGACAGTATTTTTTGGACAGTAATTTTTTCCCCGCTGGGTCTGACAGTATTTCTATGTCACGATGGCCTTTGGTATTTATGCATTGTGAATAAAAGTGAGGTATAATAATGTGGAATGATCCCCTAATTTACCTTCAATCTTGTCATGTACAGTGTGGAATTATCTTCTTATTTACCATCAATCTTGTCATATGTAGGTCTTCTGAGGATGTTAGCAGTAGAGTTGTTTTGTGTTTTCTGAGTTAAATATGTTTAATAACTTTTTTTCTTAGAGTGTTATTATTTTAATGTAAGCACTACGCAAAATTGGTTCTTATATAAATTAGAAACATTTTTTTTCCAAATCATTTTGTATAATAACATTTGAAATATATCATCCGAACAGTTTTAGTTAATTTCACCGAAAGTTACTACGCATGTCTACTATAATATAATTTTTCGTTTTTAATTCAATGTATACGTTTGAGAAAGTGTTTTCGTTAGAACCTCAATATAAGTCATCCATGAACGTTCTCTGACGATCTTTCCTTCAAATCGAGCTAATTGACTCGCACCAATAATCATCGTTTTCTTTACTGTCTTCCAAAACCAGTTTCTCTGGCAGCCGTCTCAAATGTTTTTCTTACAGTAGGTAGCAGTTGTTTTTTAAATGTGTTATGAGTTCTACGGACTTCACAACGTGCTCTGTATTAAACGAGTGCAGTTGGGTTTCATCTCTCTCTCTCTCTCTCTCTCTCTCTCTCTCTCTCTCTCTCTCTCTCTCTCTCTCTCTCTCTCTCTCTCTCTCTCTCTCTCTCTCTCTCTCTCTCTCTCTCTCCTCCTCTCGCTCTCTCTCTCCTCGCTCTGCGCTACATCCAGCCAGCCATCCATCCAACCATCCATCCATCCATCCATCCATCCATCCATCCATTCCATCCATCCATCCATCCATCCATCCATCCATCCATCCATCCATCCATCCATCCATCCATCCATCCATCCACCCACCCATCCATCCATCCATCCATCCATCCATCCATCCATCCATCCATCTATCCATCCATTTATCTAAGCTATCATCTATCTATCATCTGTCTGTCTGTCTGTCTGTCTGTCTGTCGGTCGGTCCGTCTGTCTTTCTGTCTATCCATCTATCTAATGCGATTTTGATTGTTCAATAGCATACAACTATCTTGTGATGCTATTACACCATTCCTTCTTAATGTGTATTCCATGTTTCGATTCTTCGACGCTATATTTGTTTTTAAATTAAGTAGTGAGATTGTTTAGATCTAAGTTAAATACATTTTAAGGAAATTTCTCGTCTTGTTTGAAAACGGTGTCTACGTTGGCAAAGCCGATGATCGTTCACCTTTTCATTATTATTTTATTATTGTATAACACATTTATACAGCGAATAAAAATTGGATCATTTTTAATCTCACGGGGAGAAACTGTATAATACATAACACAGTTAATTTGGACATTGTAACGTATTGATAACATTTTGTTTGGAAACAAAATATGTCAGATAAAGACTGCGTTTGTAATACTGGAAAAATGTCTAGCACATTTTCTTTCTGAATAGAATGTAAACGGATTAAGGCCTTGTTTTCCCTTCGCAAACAATGACGGATCCTTGTGTGTTACAATAGGTTCACGTATAATTCATATATCAAGTATATGTGCAGATAAAGTGTACACATTGGTTTAGATAAACGAACGTCTAAAAATGTACCGGTTTCCATTTTTTTCAAAAATCAAAAAGTTGACTTTTATTGCAACACTGAAAGGTTCCACCAATTTTAAATTTGAAAATTAAATTTATTTTAATCAAATAGGGATCTTTTTACTCAAAAATTTGTTTAGAAACCTTTATTAAATATAAGAGAAATAATTATAAGATAACAAGGGCTGTTGCAAAGAACAATACTATTCATGCAAAAACTATATCAGACAATATAAAAGGCAAATACGTCAAATTAAAATACATTATATTATATGTGATTTATAGGGAATAATAAAAGATCAAATACATAATATAGACATTAACGTTCCAATGACTAATACGTATCCAATGTATGAAAAATCAACTTTATTTTCAAGATACACACGTATGTTAATAATCTACTGGAAGACAGGTTTGCAAATTAACAGGACAACTTTGTTATGATTGTTATCATACACATTTTAATACAGCGTTTCTTGTCATATCGAGCGCCCACGAAATAATGTATCAATCAATTTGAAAGCCAAATTACATATTGATAAGCCTTACAATGCAAATGTCCATGCAGATGCAAATAATGCACAATGATTATATAAAAGCGTATTAAAACATCTCTGTTACGACTTGAAGTTTTTCTGCTGTCAAACATTTAATGATTTTTGGTTTGTTTCAATGTAGACATTCAGTGCCCGTTAAAGCACTAGGCTAACAAGGCTGCAGCCTTGGGCCCCCAACGGCAGGCCAGTTTCCCAATTGATGATCTTTATTTATTACGCCATTTGACGACTCAAACGGGATTGCAGTAAAAATGTTCTGTGTAATTTTACCAGTTTCCCGATGTATATCCAATGGTTACTGTCTATTTCGCTTTGATTTACTGTGCTAAAAATTTTCTTTCTGTGTTGTATATCCATTAGTTTCTATGTTTCTTATACGACTTTCCCGTATGGTCATGACAACATCTGGACCGTTAAGTTCGCTTTGATTTACTATGCTATCTGGATGCAACAGCGGCGGGCCTCTTAAGATATGTAGCACAACGTTGCTTCTTTCAGTTAACTTGCCTCTGATGTATATCCAATAGTAGCGGAGCCAATCACTGGCTTCCGTATGTTGTTAAAACCATGTCACGGTTTTCAAGCTCAATTTACCCTAAGTTTATAACATGCACAACTTTGTTCACGTACCATTCCTCGAAGTCTAGTGGAGTCTTATAAAGATGACATTTAGGCGTCTTTTGTTGACGAGTTCGTTCAGTTCAAAGCCATTTCAGTAGCGGACAAAGACAAAACCATCACCCACATGAGTGAACTGCTGAAGTTAGATGGGGGTAAAATTTAGACAACTTTTCAAAACGTTGCCATCGCTTTACGAATATACTTAACGATTCCAGTTAATAACTGTCTAGGTGAGAAGTTTATTTCAACATTATCACGCGTAAAAAAACATCTGATGAACACAACGAGTCAGGAAAGGTTGACAGCATTGGGTATACTGTCTACTGAATGTCAAGTCCTTTCGAGAACTAGACTTCACACAGCTGATCGATGGCTTTGGCCTGCTAAAGTGTCGTAAAAGAGACTTATAGGCTGGAATATGTTACATGTTGCATGTGCGTTAAGTTCAGTAATTAAAATATTTATACATTGTTAAACTTGTTTTGCTATATATATAGTGTAATGGTAAACTGTGTACAAATGCAAGTTTTCTGAACTTTGCAGTTGTAGAATCAAGTATGATTTTCAATATACAGAAGGGGACCAGAAGGAAGGGGCCCCCGTAACATATGCTGCATTGGGCCCCAAAACAGCTTAATCCAGCCCTGTAGACACAATGCATCGTTGTCATCGTGCAATGTAGATTTCGAACGCGTTTTATATAACCCTAAATAATACACACATCAACCATTAAATAATGCTTGAATATAAATAAGGTTCGCAATATTAAAATGATTTTTAAAAAGCACATCGTCATCTAAATGTAGTCGTCCTGTACTCCAACAATGTGATGACTGTTTCGTTTCTTTGTCGACGCAATGATAAAGCGAGATGGCGATTTCTATTAAAGCAAATAAACAACAACATGAGTTACACCTTCAAATAAACGTACATTAATAATTATTTAAAATATTGCATAGATATCAATCAAAATCAAATAGAATTATTGAACATATTAAGCGAAGAACTAAAAGCATGAAACGCACGGTTTTTATGCATATATGTTTCTTGCTTTTCATCGTTTTTTACCCATGCAGCCTAATATCAGTGTATATTTAAAACGTTGTCTAAATAAGTTAGATGAAATAGAATGAATCATATTCTAGAACCTATGTGGAATTCACGTGTGTGTCCCCGGTACGAACGTCTGAAGTCGAGAACCATGGTATCTTGATCCGTCGGAGAGCGTCGCTTACCTGTAAATGCGACAGTGATGTCATTAAACATCAAACACACTTCTAGATTTGATGTTCATGGTATGCCCATATATTTCGTGAGTATCCTTTATATGTTAAAGCACCTTTAATAATTATGGACATTCACAGACTGGATGGTATTATTTTATTGATACTTACTTTCTTATCAAACACACACTGCACCAAAAAGATGAGGAACCCCTGTAACATAACAAAATAATCTGTCAACGAATAAAAAACAATTCGAATAATAAAGAGGTTGGTTAAGCATAAAATCATATATAGAAAAGTTAAAAAATTAATATGTGATATCATTTCATAGCCTAAGGTACAATTTAAGTGATAAAACTGAGCCTCAATATGACTACATGCGACTCCAACCCCACTAGGTTTCACAGTAAAAGAGATGTTTGCATAACACATCCCAGCGGTGAATCCTGATGTTGCTTTGAATGGTAAATCATAGTTTGCAATGTATGTGTGCTACACTATCAACCGAAAGCGATAGTTAATGTGTCGAATATACCTGCACACTGTTGCATATGGCGAACAAGTACTGGAAGATGAGCGTGTCCTTGTTGACTGCAAATATACCGAACACCCAGGTGAGGCCCAGCACGGGAAGTAGAATACACACACTTCGCACACCGGTCCTGTATTTGTACACATATGCGAAATAAAGTCAAAACGTGCATACATGTTCTTATTCAGTGGGAAAATTTCGACTGAAATACTTTTCAATAGGGCGCAATATCAAAACAAAGAAACAAACAAATCACTTTGATCCATGAAAATGTCTTGGCAAACCTATTTGTGTTAGCTATGTTAAACAGATTTATAGTGACGTGTTATTTCTAACATATGTCGTCTTTAACAGACGTTAGAGTTGTCTGTTCTGCATGCAAATTAGAAAAAATAGAGTAATTTGTTTAAATATCGATGTTCACATTTTTCTTTATTTGACACAAAAAAGTTTTTACAACTATTTTCTAACTTACTTGATTTTCTCAGCGTCTGTTTTCTTTGACATGGCAGAAACTCCGAACAATTTTTTCAACACGAGTACCAAGACAATCAGGTTTGCCTGATAAACGAAACATTAAATATATTTAAATAATTTACTTATTGAAAAAACATAACACTTAACTCAAAATTAATATGCCGTGAATACGATGGCGTTCAAACAAACACCTAGTATGATCGGTTCAATGTTCGCTATGTGGCTTCTATATACTTTATATTTTTTGAACATTTTGCTAATGCAGAATAATACAACAAAACGGATACAATTACATATAAAGATTTTTCGCTCAGAGATAGTACGAAATTGTAACAGAGATGAGCTCGTCAAGGAAATATGCCATATTTTTTTCTCAAATATAAAATGAAAAGGAAATCATGTGGGAAATTTACACTTTGCTCATAATTATATGCAAATTCAACCATACTTGCACAATATTTTGCACAATATCTAACATGTAATGTTAAATTTCGAGCATTATCTTTGAATAAGCTCTGTATGTACCGCATCCTTAACACTTTCTTCAAAATGATGACCAACGCGATCATGGTTTCGACATATAATTATATGCTTCGAAGAGCTTATAGTGATTCCGTACTCGCACTGTGGCATTGATCTTGGAAATAAGAATAAGGTTCAATTCTGGTACGTTATTAAAACAAGGATTATAATATGTTAATGGTTGTTGCTTTATCATTGATTGTTGACTTTGACTTGCGACGGACAAACAATTCGTCCGTCCGAAGTCCTTCTACAACGACCATCCGTCCAGCAGCTCACCCTCAAGGTCCATTCTCTATAAAAGACATATAAAGGGCATACTTTCAAAACGCATTTATCAATAGCACCCATTTATAAACATTAAGAAATGACTACACGAACCATGACTATGGCAAGAACTGGTCCTGCAAATGCCCAAAACAGACCTGACTCCACCGTCAACCAACAGCTGCAATATTAGACATACAGTGTATTTCAATACGACTCAATCCTTGATAATATTATATTTTAACAGAAGCTGTATAATTATAGCATTTAAATGAAATTTTGCTTAGAGCTTTTAGTTTTACATCCTGTGTCATAAGGCAATGCCGAGAGTGCGTGGAAAAGCCTTCGAATGATAAAATCAATGATTATCTGATCTCAGAACATTTCAAACGTCGCTCACAATCTTTCATTGCCATAACCATCCAACTGTGTCGCGCCCATGGAAATACCAACAATTATGGCTGGAATACCTAAAATAATGCAGATATGACGCCATTACCTTCGCATTAACAAATATATAATAGTACTGTAAAACCTCGCTATTATGACCACTTGTGGGACTTTTGAAAAGTGGTTTAAATAGCTAGGCGGCCTTAATTCTGAGTTTTTATGAATTTGATATACAGATAATACAAAAACGTAAATATTCAATTCCCTTTAATCTATTGTGCATGCAATATAACATCGATCAATTTATACATTGTACAAAGATAGAATGTCAGGCTGTATTTAGAGATTAACGACATAATTAATTAACGACGTACTTAAAAAAAACTTTCTGATACTCCTGTTCACCTACCATATGCTCCAGCCAAGAAGTAAGGGATAATATTCCACTTTGCAAGCGGTCTCATAACCATCAACGCCAAATCGCCTCCCTCAGCCAGCATCAAGAAAAAGGCCACGAGATATACGTAGTGAAGCAATACCGCAGTGAATGTACAAGCGCCCTAAACGTAGTCCATTTGAGTATTATTATGGGTAAAGTGCAAGTTTACACGGTTTATTCAAGTGTTGTGATGTCCTTTGATATAATAAATTTCCAGACTTATTGATCATTCTGGGTAAAATTTGTGAGAATCCGTATTCTATAATTATCTCATCATACTGTTTATTTTAATAAGAATGGACCTAATTTGAGCATTTAATATTTAAAAATGGTTACACATTGTAATATACAATACGTGTAGATTTGATTTCTATAAAGTATACGTTGATATTGTAACAAAACTACAAAAAAGAGAATCTTTGACTCTATTATACAATACCATCGGTTGAGTGCGTTTAATGCCAATGAGGAACGCTAGATACGCAACGAATAGTGCTCCACACAGGTTTAACAGCAAGATTGCTCTGTTTGACTTAACCATCCTTGATTGCAAAAAAACGACAAAAATATGATATAGATTTTATAAAAGGATAAAGAAAATGCAATAAGGGATAATACATTATAAATTGTTCTCAATCAGATGAGTGTAATTTACCTTTCTTTGTCAACGATTGTTTACATAAAAAGGCTTCATGAGATAAGTGAATGCATCTACATATATGGCAATAATATATTTCTTGTTTCAACGAACATAAACTTCATTACATTCCTCTTGTCCACTTAAAGACATGTTGCATATGTGTTTACCTCCAGAAACAAACGTAAATGACAGCAGTTGTAAATAGACCACCGAGAGACATACTGCAACCCACCACTGTTATTGCACTGAGAGCCTGGTGGTGGATCTGTATTCAAATCATGACAAATAATATAAATACCATGTAAGTACGAAGTTTATTGGCTACGGAAACAAATACAACTATTTAAGTCATTTTATCAAAAATTATAACAACGTAATGGAAAAAGAGAATATACAATCATGTGGAGTAGGTATTAAGATAATTCAAAGGTATATATTTATAAATTATATACTATTAGGGACGGACATGAACCGATTAAATGACCAGATACATGTGATTGAAAATGATATTATTTTTGTTTGTCATAGCTTTTATAAGATGTATGCATATACAAACTATTTTGACAATAGTAATTAAAAAAAATTATCTTTTTTCCGTGGAATATTTCCAATTTGCCTTTTATGTGATGTTTAGCGTAAGAGGTGGTACTAATATTTTTAGCATAGTACGTTGTTGTCGTTTAGGCCTTGAATGGTTGTAAGCCATTATTGTAAAAAATATTTTTTCATTATCAAATATATTACGAATTTTCGTAAAACCTATGGGATGAATTATGCTATTGATTCGCATAGGTTATATTGTACTTATTCCATAGTAACAGAAATAATCGTAGATATTATACAAAGGGAAATTTCTTTATTTCATAATTGTAAACAAACGACCATAGTAACAGAAAATATGGTGAAACTTTCCTAAGATTTGAACGGCACTCTAAGATCGCATTGGCTATGTACATGCACTGCTTTCATTGCTCCTAGTAAACCGGATTCACTTAATATTGATCATTGGCTATGATTACTTTTAAACGTACAAAATGACTCGAATTTTCTAATTTGCAAGACACAAGCATAAATGTACCATGTCAATGGTAGTCGCTGGACTCATCAGAACAGCAAAGTTTGTGAGATGATTGCATGAGCATGTTACACGTCCCGCCTGGTGGTTATATTCTACCAGTTTGCATCCTTCGCTAGACCAGAATCCTTGATCACTGTAGTAAAACACTTTATTTACTTATACAAATATGGACTAATATATTGCAAAAAAACAGGCAAGCAGTAGTGCACAAATATCAGTACGTTAATGCTGTCCAGCAACTAATCATAATCAAATCGCGTATATTTTTTAAACAAATAGACCAAACAATCTACAAAGTTGAATAGAGGTATGTTTCTACTAAATATATTGCGATATGAACACTCCGGTTCACAACTTTTCTGTGTTAAGCCAGTGAATCGGAATTCAAAATGAAATTGTTACCTAGAATTATCCTTCTTCCAGAGAGAGCAAGATGGTTTCTCTAAGCCAGTCTGTTGAAATAAAAATACATAAACAGGAGCACACAATCACACTGTTTAATAATCTGTTAATAGGAACAAAGAAACCAAAATTTTCCCTCTAAGACCAGTATTGATATAACCAGTTTAAATATTTCAGACCGTTGTTACAATTACACAGTAGTTACACGTAAACTTACCTTAAATAGCTGGAAGACTAAGGTCATATCTAGCCGTTCAGAACTTTCTTTTCTGGACTTGTGGATAGTAAAAGCAAGTACCGGGGCATTGATCTCCACGTGCCTTTTATTGCAGTTGTTGGAGATTTTAAAATATAAAAAGGGAAGTTGAAAATGTATTCATCTGATAGAAAGATATGTTGGTGGTTCCTAATGGGTGCATTTTAGTTTAAGAGTTATCACTGACCCCATTAAACATTTTGTGAGTGGAGGTTTTGTATGCTATGACTTTGGCGGAAATCATAGCATCATGGCGTCAACATATTGTCGTTAGTTTATCTAGTGTGAGATAGTCATTGTTGTTTGTCGGTTTCGTGCACTGTATTATATCAGGACCAGTTCAAAATAATAGATAATTTTAACATTCAGTGACACAATTATTTACTCAATTTTTCCTGTAAACAACCAAAATTACATACAATAAATATTAATTGCGGCAACTTACGTGGCGTTTTCATTTCTTGTTGACATTATGGAAGACAAATTTCTAAAGAGTGAACCACTAAATGTTACGCCGCCAGCTGAAAATAATACAAACGTATTATCACTTAATTGAAATATTATCAACTGATTGAAGTTTTTGGTCTTCAAAAGGATCCATCAAGCATTATAATAATTAATATTATGATAAAATAACTCGCAAACGCTTTGTAATGATAAGTTTTAATAAGCGGATTACTTTCGCTACAATTAACTTCAATGCTGGTGTGTCGATTGCTTGTCCAAGATGGAAGGTTTCCATTCTTCTCAGTATCCGGAAACTTGATCATTGAACATTCATCCACAGTGCCAATTTCAATAACTGAAATTACATTCATATTTTACAAATCCTAGTATGGTATTAATGCATGACATGTTGGTGAAAAATAATATAAGAAACAATCAAATGAAACGTTGATTATGGAAGCTTCGCACTTACGAATGTTTTCTTTTGCAACGGTCAGGTTTTGTTGCGTCACAGATATGTTGTTGGTAACTTTGGATATAAGATCATCTAATACGTTGATCACTGCTGCTGCACCGCCCTGCACAATACAGACATGTATCTATATAATAATATATAAAACGGGATAAATAGCATAAGCATAATATATGTGTAAAATAGTATACAAAATCTAGCACATGAACGCCAATGTACAAATCATACAAATAGAGAATAATGGGTTAGTGTTTGATTACAAATAAGTTAATATAGCGGTGATAAGGAGACCTAAATAAAGGCTTATAGAGTGGTCCAGGTTTCTGTACCGAGCACATAAACTTATCTGTATTTGGAACGATATGGTCTTGTATTTACCCCACCACTATCGCATGTTTCTTTATTTCACTAGTCAGCAAAGATAAAGAATGAAATATTATTGAGAAACATCCAATGGAAACACATAAAATGTCGTCACCATATTGCGCGTGTTTGCTGTTTTCAACAACCTTGAACTACACCTCATGTATGAGATGGGGTTTTATTTCCTTTATATGGGTATGATGAAGGGATAAATTAATAATTGCAACACTTTTCTTGTATACATGAGGCAAATATAATCACCTTGTCGATAAGGGCGCCCCACGATTGAGTGGCTCTCTCGCTTATGAGGTTATCCACCACATCAACAAATGACTATAAAAGATAAATCATTATTTATCAAAATAATTTATAAGAACAACCCCGCACTTCAGCGAAATGAAAATAATCACTTTAAAGATCAACGGACGTGGATTTAAAAACCTTAAATATACCAATTTTATGTGTTCATGAATATCCATGCCGTTATTCGATTAAACCCAACGAATTAAGCGAGTACATGTATACAGCCGATCACTATGCCGAAGTTTCGCACTGCGTGATCGAGTCGGCATTTTTGTTCAGACCGGAAGTGACGTAGTCGAAAACCACTTGCTTGAGTTCATATAAAATAATCGATATCAGCTGTTGTCATTGTCAAGTACGACATATATATTGAAGTGTTTTCTTAGTACGCACACATGACGGCGTATATCAATTGTTTTAAGTATTAAATTATGATTTAATCAGACAATTATGAATGACACATAATGAACAGATAATATATGAACCAGAAACTGATCGATGTACGAATGCTAAACCAACCGTTCAAATTTAACACTTCAACAATGTAGTCAAAACAAATAATGTTGTTTTGAATTGAATAAATCTTACGTAAATGTCGCGTCATTTAAGCCAGAATGGTCTAGACTATTTGTTTTGTTAAAAATTATTTCTGTTATTTCATGTATAAATGATTTGTCTAACAATAAGCCGTAATTTCGTATAAATATGACGAAATTGAATTGTTCTAAACTCTCCATGATTGAGGTGAATGTATATCATAAAGGACAAATACCAGGTCAAAATTTATTTATTTTGCATTTTATTTCATATCTAGTAAGTTGTAAATACTCTCCTATGCAGTATGTTAAATATTATGTTACGAAGATTACTGCAGACGACATATTATCTGCTTGTTATATCTGCCAACTTGGTGCTACTTCCATGCCTTGTTGGCATGGTGATTTGCACGAGTACAGACGCTTTAGAGACGAACTTATTTTGTCAAGAAACCATCACATTGAATGAACATTATAAATAAAATGTAAACATAATAAACTGTTTTTTTTGCCTTAATAGATATTGGCAGCTAAAATCAGTATAATTGATAACTAATATTGAACAATATTGACTTCATTTATGAAAACATAATGTAATACTATAAAATCAAGATAGATTTACACTACATGAGGAATAATTGGTAAATGACACATGTTGGCTACTAGTTCATATTTATTGAATAAAGCTCATGGACTTTTGGCGAACTATTTGGGGAACATGGCATTTATTTGTGAAATTTTAATTTTAGCTGAATTATAATGTTAACAGTGAAAGAGTATGTTTGTTTGGTTCATACATTTTGAATGGCAAAGTACACATCTATCATATAAAAGAAAATCCACCACTTAAGAAATCAGTAAATTGACACACTAGTTCTAGCATATCATCTCTATTTCTAAACAAGCTATTGGAAATCGTCTGAATGGATTTAGTAAAAAAAATACTTGTTTGCTGTTCTTAATATGAACTTGTTTTCAGTAAGGCAATATCACTAATAGCAGCATAAAAAACCGCAGAAAGCCGTTTTTTTACATTTAACAAAATAAAAAAGGTAAGCAACACATTATTTGGAAGATTTAATTTAGAAAATTTGTTATAAAACAAGACTTGCTATTTAAAATGATGTATGCAAAGATTGAATATTTACTGGACGTAAAGTCCACCACCTTTTCGTCGATTATCCTTTTGTGCCTGATACTTTCGTCCTTTGGGAAGCTGAAGAATCATTTCTTCCCTTTTTGAGGACGAGCCTTGCATCCAAATGATGCACACTGCACAATCGTATACTGTGTAGATCCGCAATGTCACGTAAAAATTCGAATCGTAATCAACTCATCGTAGATTGACACTTTATAAAATGCAAGTAAATGATCAACACAGTCCTGTATACAGTTACGTTTTTTTGCGAAAATTTGGTAACTGTTTATAACAATAGTGGTCGTTCTTGGTCATGCGCAGTGGTGTTCGTGTCTATTTTGATGTTTTTGAGATCCCTCCGCGCCTGAGGCTGCATTATGCGAGGACCCGGAGTGTGTCCCAGCACTCCATCCTAATCAGATTTTAGACTCACGAAAGTTGGGACGAATTTTGAATGATAGCTGCAACTTCCAGCTATTTATTGTTTTACTAAAATATTTTTAATTTTGAGGTGGTGTTGTGCTGTGGGGGGAAACCGGAGTACTAGGAGGAAACCCCACCTGTCCGGTATGGTGACCACCAACCAAACTCACATGCAGTGGTGTTCGACTACGTCATCGGGGGAAAATGGCGGCGTAAATTGCCGAACGCATTTCGGAAATCACCGAAAATCAAAATCACCGTTTTTTATCTCTAAATATTTTTTTCATTTTTTGTTGTAATTTCAAGGTTGTTTTATGGTATTCCTTTAAACTGGTCTTTTTAAGTCAGAGTTCTTCTGTTGATCTTTAACTTATACAAGAATAAAAAATAAACAATACCAAATGTTTAAATATTGTTTGTAACTTACATCCGTCACATTTTCAATCGTGGAGGTATTAATTTCGATATTATTTACAATGAACTGAATAATCTGTGTTGCCGCTTCGATATCACCAACATGTATATTCTGATGTTCAGCCGTCGTGTTGTCATTATCTGGGCTGGCCCGCATTGCCGTTCGCAAACCTTCAATTGTTTCGGCAACGGCAGTGATTTTTATCTGGAACCAATTAATGGCCTTATGCATTATTGATTAGTTGCAAACACATCTCATAACCGCATTAAAATGTAAAAGAATACATATGAGAATTATCACATTTAACAGCAGTTATAGCATTCGAGAAAACAAAATGCTACATAATTCCTACCATTTTCAATAAATCGTGTATTGCTTCTTGTGTGCAGTTGTATACTGGCTGTTCATAAATCCCCTTTGCATTACACTTCCTTGTCACTATACCTGATTATCGAGAAAAAAACATAAATATTGAAATGACAAAAAAGACTGTGCATTCATTTTGAATTTACCTAACTGTTCGTAGATATACAACATACACCCTTGAAATTCGTACTTTAAATTAAGTACGTATAAAATAAGTTACCCTTGTATCCGTTTGAGCAGTTGTGGGTTTCAACAAACCCAGCAGCAACTATCCGCCACGTTTCGTTATTGAAATCAATATCAGATTCGCATTGGAGAAGTGTGGTGTCTGTATATGTATAAAAATCAATGATTGACACAATTTAAGTTTGGATGTAGTAACTTTGTTAACTAGGGCATACCTGTATAATTGTAAGGCATATTTGAATGTAATGCCCATACGAAATGAACACAGTCAAAACCTGGTGAACCATGTTTAAAACATAATCGACCGTAGTAGCAGTAGTAGTAGTAGTAGGTAATAGTAGTAGTAGTAGTAGTTATTTCCTACGCAAAAAGGATGACTCAAAATTGTTTCAATTATCTGCTAATCAGTGGCCAGGGCACTGTATCCCCCCCAAAAAAAAATTGATTGACCTTACCATGAACAAATTCAATCTATCACAACTCAGGTGACGAATCATAATGAATGCAAATCACTTCCAAGACATTTTGTATTCCCAAATTGAGATTCCAGACAAAAAAAAATGCCTTTCAATGCCTTGTGCGGCAATTATTAGACATTTAAAAAGCCCCACTTTCCTTGCATGGAGACAAAGGACACTTGAAACAATGAAATTAGAAATGTGACCTTTATTACAATAATTGGGAACTACGCAAAAAGATTCACAGGATTTAAGGGCCCAGTGTAAATTTAAACTTGGCTGTCCTTTTTAATTATTTAAAAAATTGCACGTACATTATGATATTAGTTTTCTCCAGACTTTCCATTATAGCTTAAGGTAGCGCACTTCTAATGATTTCCCGCGATTTATTTTACGATCATTGCCGATCTTCAATGATCGCTTATTTCCGAGAGATGCATTTTATTTTTTTCAAACTTCGAATTTTGATATATGTTTAACTTATTCATTTAGAATACATTATTTTCACTATAAATATTGACTTTGATCCACTTATAATCTGAAAAATACGATTTCGCGATTTCTTCAAAAATCGACGATCCTTTTTACCTGTTTACTTATGGATATCTTATTTAAGGTTGGACGGATGTGAAGTTGTCGTGGCCGAGTGGTTCAGGCTATGGACTAGGAATCTTTTGGGATCTTCCCGCGCAGGTTCGATTCCTGCCGACATCGCATACTTTTTGCGACGCGTTTTATTTCTTTTCTAACGTAATTTGATTTAATATAGCACATAAGCTATGTTTTTTGTTAAATATGTTGAAAATTGTATGCACATCCTTCAATTTTAAAATTAAAACAACGTTATGGCTAAATTGATTAATTTACTGCTGAAAATACGAATGATGCATGTTGCATTTTTATTTTTATTTCAAAAAGTAAACGGTAAATCTGTCTATTTTTTTGGTATTTTTGCTGTATATAGTGTTTCTATAAAAACTAAGTTTAAAATATAACTTTAATGATACTATTTTGAATTTTATGACACTTTGTTTTTAACCGACCCAATTTTTACTTGGCTGAAATCACTTACATTTCATGGCGCTATTCCATAGATTAAAATTTGTAAAAAAATATATATCTGTAAAATAATACCTATTTCATCTTGTTAAAACTTTAAACACCTTTACTGCATCTGTACACACCAACTGCATGCCCATATTTGGAAATTTGAATGAAGTATGGAACTTTTATATACCCCAGGGGTAAAAATAAACTGGACAAAAGCCGAGCGTGAGGGTGGTTTTGAAAAAATCGGTATATTTTTTTAAAAAGCATGGAAAGCCCACCTACACATTTGCATGTAGTTCAGTGAAATGATGCTGATTAGGAAAATAATTAATTAAATTATATTTGGATATGTGCCCATTAGAGGTGCGCTACCTTAATTGACAGGAAATAGGTAAAATATTCATGCTGATTACTGAATTAATAAGTCATAAGTCAAACACACATTCATCAAATATTAATATTTTAAATTCTCATCTTTACAAACGATGCAGTTTAATTGAAAGTAAATATTGAACAATAAGGTTGGAGATTTATTATTCAAATTATTAAAAAATATATACGGGTAATCATTCATTCATCATAATTAAGTGTAAAAATTCAAGATAAAAATAACATTACATCATCAATTACATTTAAGAAAAACTTATTTTGCAAATTCTAAATTATAACAATTTAAAATTATTTTACAATTACACCGACAATATTGTTAAAAGTTAATTCATCAACAAACAAACTACATCACAATTAAACAACATAATTATGACTCATGGTTCAAAAGTTCAAACATGATCAATGCCATAACATTTAACAATGGAATGTATGCTATGCCAGATGGGTCATAGACAGCTTATTATATTTACATGCACTGTTGAACTAAGATTCCCCTGCAATCATTCAACAAGAACAGGTTTTGTAATATTGAAAGTCCCTATGCAATTCATAAATTGCAGACGTTTGCTAACACTTTGGATTATCGTACAGGCGAGATTATCACACCCAAATCACACCCATTACAGCGCCGATGATCAATGGATTAAGTTTAATCCTATTTATTTTTCTGATACCACATTACACTGATATGATACATTCTATTGGGCTGGGCAGTTTCATCATTGGCTTTGCTTAAGTTCTGATGTGCCAACAAACATATATTAGCCTCCAAATTAACAATTAATCCAACTGTTCAAGAAAAACAGGAGCAAACAAGAGTTGTGTTGATCACATTTTAAAAACCATACCCCAACCTTAAAAAGATATATGCACTAAAAACCATTCTTTTGGGTATTAATTAATGTAAAGAGAACTTTTCTAGTCATCATTCTCCAAGTATTATTGGTCTATTGGGATTTGTAAGAATATAGTTATTAATTAATTGTCAATAGTTTGACATAGAAATAAACTATAAAAAGTATTTAGTATAAAGTGTAAAGAACGCAATACATTCAGCTATACATAAATTTAACTAGTGTGCCAATATAGTGTTTTATTAATAAATAAACAAAACAAAAATAAAAAATAGTTTTATAGTTGAACAAAAGGAATAAATTTGAAAGAAAAAACACCACAATGTTAATACCATACATGATGCAACAAAATATGTGCGTGTAATGATCTTAACTCTTCACTGTACAATGGTCCATGCTGGCTGCAAGGTGGTGGGAAAATCATGCTTCCAAAGCAATGGGACCTTACCATGATAACAAGAATATTCAATCTCCAGATATTTGTTGGTTAATCGGCAAGGGTCACCAAATATGGCATTTGAGGCCTGTACATCACATGATCGTTTATGATCGCACCTAGAAACTTGCAAACATTGTTGTGAAAGTAGTTATATTAATATTGGCTTTAAAAGACTTGAAAGAGTGCAATTACAGTTGACACAAACTTTAATTAATCCGTAAAATACCACATTCATAAATACAAAGCAATATACCATATTGTAACGCGAGCCGCCGACTTCCTGAGGCCGCCACCGAGCGCTGTGTGAGCGACCTCAAAAACACGATGTGCCTTCCGAAGTCCTCGAAAGGCAAACTATTTCTTTGAGTACACTTTAATTAATATTTTTTCCGCAGGTTGCCAGCCTTTTGATTAGGAACTTAAAATAGTCGAGTCGCTACGAACATTTACAATCGACCAAAAAGGGAATCGATGCCTCTAACGAACCCTCCGGCTTTCGTGAAGCTACTGGCTACCGCCTCCGTGAGGCTACTGGATCCCGCGAAGCCACTGGCTCTTCGTCACCCCGAGGCCTTAAGTGAAGCTTCCGTCACTGCCTTGCACGACGTCCGTATACTCCAACACTCTGAAAACCCTCTCCAAGAAACAGGAACTCGGCAGCCCAGGCAGCACCGTTTAAAGCTTGCAGCCAACGTAAATACCCAACTGCTCCAGAATACTGTTCATGCGAGTACTGTACCTTTCTCTTTATATTTGATCCCGCTAGCATCCGCAAGAGAACTGACTGTCTCCATGAAGCTACTGGCTACCGCTTCCGTGAAGCTACTGGCTTCCGCGAGGCCACTGGCTCTTCGTCACCCAAAGGCCTTAGGTTAAGCTTTCGTCACTGCCTTGTACGACGTCCGTAGACTCCAACACTCTGAAGACCCTCTAACCATACAACAGGAAGTCAGAAGCCCAGTCAGCACCGTACGAAGTCAACGTAAACACCCAAATGCTTCAGAGCACTGTTCTTTTAGAGTAACGTCCCTTTTCGTCAGATGTTGATCCGCTCGCATACACAGGAGAACTTCACAACTTGCCAATCTGCGCGTCTTTATATACTGCCGAACAGAGCGCCACCTAGCTAACGAAAAGGCACGATCAGGAAACTACCGAAGTTTCCGTATTCCTTCCGCACTCTGCCGAGATAACCGATCAGCATTTCTCCTTCACTTACACAGCAACTAGCCGAATATATACGCAGGATTTTACTAGAATCATTCCTTAAATATCAAATACGCTTTAAATGCTTAATACTTTATTTTTAGCAATACAATTAACTTACTTTATGAAGAACAAGTTACAATTTCATATTGTTTACCTGGCAAATTTAAAACTAAGGAAGGTTATTGTACTGTAGCAGTGAAGAGCCGCAAAGCATCTATTTCGACCACGAATCCATTCGTCATAATATTAATTAAATTGGGTATTGTTTGAAAGGTCAATATTTCAAACAAATCGGGATTTAGCCAATGTGATGGACAAGGAGTTGATAATCATAAATGCTATAAGGAATTCAAGCCGTTTGGTTCCTTATTCACTTTCAGTATTCCACGGTTCTTGTTCAAAAGCAAGAGTACAGTTCGTTCAAAAGCTGTTTTAAACTCATGATTTGTCATAAAAATAATATAATAAACATTTCTGCAAAAAGACTTGCCCTTTAGAATTACTTGTGGACATTCTAATGTTAAGACTCAGTATAATCAAACTAAATGTTTTACCAATGAAAAGTATTGAACCATTTTAACTTAATATTAATGATTATGACATAGATTGAAAACCCTTATATTTGTCGGACCTGATCTAGGCAACTGCTATTTATTAAGAAGTTATCAAAGTTTATTGCCTGAAATAAACGTTGTTTGTGCTGTTCTCAATATTTACTTAACTGATTAAATTATTTATTACATTTTCGTAATAACATCTTACTTCACGATTGAAATGTTCAACATGAACAATAATGAGCTTTAAAAAACTTAAATAGTTCCACTTGTGTTCTCTAGATTTCTCTTAACGTATGTCTTTATTAACTATTCATGCCAGGGACCTACACAAATAGGTCCATGTCCATGCTGTGTTAATATGTGTGGAAATATGTTTAAAAGTACGCCGGAGTATGGCCGGGTGCCTTTAAGCGTATTCTCCGTACCCGGGGTACATGGTAGTATACTTCAGAGTACCCGGGGTACTTTTAAGTAGTACGTGGGCCTACAATTACCACTTAAGCAAAAAATGTTGGGAGGTGAAAGTTAGATTATCTAGGGGTTATAGAGCACATAAGTACAAAGTTTTCGTATAGTTAGTCCAAAAAAAAGTTTCACTAACATAGCCAAACATGATGGTAGGTAGGTCGACTAAACGTTAGTTTTGTTTGCTAATTTTTTCTTTTACGATTGATTACCTTAATAAGAATATGCCATGACATGCAGAAATCTTCCCACTCTGTATTTAACATTATATTTATATGGTTTTGGTCAATAGGAAGTCAGTTAGGTAAAGTTGATCGATTGTTTTCTTTTATATTATAGTTTTTTTAGTGAATATGATCGAAAACTAATATTGCAATACCGAGTGTGGTTCGCACAAACACGTAGGGACGTTAGTGCAATTGGGTTGGTGAAAACAAACAACTTTTTTACGCCTTTTTTGTAAATTAGGCAAGTCCGAGGATCTGACTGTCAGCAATATCTGACATTAGACAATTCTTGGTGGTTTTTAGATTATGTTATATGGGTATTCGTTATATTCACGGACATGCGAACATCGGCTTTAACTACGGGCGGCCAAGATCTACGCTGTCCGCTATAATGTCACCTAAGGTTTCGTGATCTCATTAGCGGATTGGGTATCGCCTATCCAGACTGCGCAAATGCGCAGGCAGGTCTGAAGCTACGCTGGTCGCATATGGCATAAGACCAATTTTCGCATGACGCGAGTCAATTAAGTTAATTTGATTCATTAATTATTGTAAACTCTAACTTGAATGCATTTCGAGTGAATAATTTATAAAAAGGTAATAATGTGTACGTCAAGTAATTTCTTATATATTTTTTTAATGAATGTGTGAATTTACAAATTAACCATGTATATAACTGAGTATAATGATAAATGTTCTGACCATCATTTCGTTGTCGTTCGCGGTGGGTTAAGTACGTTTTATTAAAAAATGTGTATACCAACTTCTAGTAATTTGCAATATGGACACTTCTTGTTGGCAGGAAAACGTTTTTGAATAACGATATAAACACTCAGCATTGTGCAGTTTATCCGTCTGCAAACTATTCCAAAACCAAACTAAAAATACACCATTCATGGAAAAAGAACAGTGAGTCAGTGAGTCATGAATTAAGGACAATAATGTTGTTATTGTTTCAGCAAGCGACGGTTTCCGTTTTTTAGTGGCCGCCGCATAAAACGGATATGATAAATCTGTATATATTAAAGGGGCTTGTTTACTGATTTTTGACCTGGTTTGAAGTTTGTAATTAAATGCTTTAAATTGATAAATGTAAACATCGGAACTAAAGAGCTCCAGTATAAAACAAAAATCCTTACCTGGACCCGAACCACTGACACTTGGAGTAAACGTCTAGCGCTTTAACCACTCCTTCATCCATGCTGATATAGTTCATGGCATATTTTATACTTTGTATAAGCATTCCACGTAATGTCACAAAATATAACGATATCAATTCAACTTTCCAAATTATTCAATCGTATCGCGTTTGTAACTCTGTATAAATTTCAGGTTTTTAAATCGCCAAAAGATGCAAATAATGGATATTTAAGGGCATCATAAATGTTCAGTACGAGAGGTGCTCAATTTCATGACGAACAAAACAAACATATGAATAATTTATAATCTAAATACATTTTTTGCAACAAATGCTCAATATGAGATTCATGGCAATTGTAACTTATCCTGCAACGCTTTGGCCAAGATTTTAACGTCTAGTTGATGGTTGTTTGTTCCAATTTGCGGTATTCGTCCTTCAGAGCTCTTTTTAGACCAGAAAGTGAGTTTACGTGTCGATTCTGTTAGCGTCGTTTTAGTATCCCCATATACCAAAATCCATTTGGGCCGCATCTAGAGACTTAAGTCCATTCTTCGGGTGTTATGAACTTAATGTTTTGATATTTTTTTTAGAAAACAGTGTTTAAAATTTGGCTATATGCACTTTCCTGATGGAAAGTCATGACGTGTTTATCCACCGGAAAGAGTCTCGGTACATCCTTTCGTATAAATTGTTTCAGAACTTTATTGATATAGTATTCTGAGTTTACCTTTGTCCCTTTGGGAATTATTCTGATCACTGATTTACATCTGGACAATAAAGCAGCACACGCCACGGGCAAACGCATCAAGTTTTACAAACTTCAGTTTATCGCCAACGTTTTCTCCCATTCTGACATAACATACTCTTCTTCTTTCATAACTTCCACCAAGATAAAACATCGCTCGTCAGATGTAACAAAATCTCTCCACTTGCCACATTTAAGCTTTAGATATATAGCTTCCAAGACCTGGCCCTGCGCTTCTGAATCTTGTTGAGCTGATGAGCCTTGAACTTCTTCCGTAGTTTTGCTTTCACAACATGCCTAATGATGTAGTATACTGTTCCCTTGAAATTCCTGTGCCCAATGCCTTTTTTGTCTGGGTCGGCGGATTGATTTTAGAGATCCACCAACGAATTTTGCATTCGACGTCAGGCGTGACCTTATATGGACGTCTACTTGAAGTTGAATTTGTAGCACCACCAGGCGTTGTTCTGCGCTATACAGTAGCGTCATGTCGAATATTCCGAATACTTCCCAAAGAAATAGCATTGTCCATCATTTTAGTTCATTTGAATGCTTCTGTAACTGCATTTGCATCTCAAAAGGCCTTAAACAATGCCCTTCACAGCTTCACTTATGTTCTTATGAGGCATGTTGAATAATATTGACAAATTGCATGTTCATTGAAGTATAGTATTTAACACATCTGCTAACTCAACAATGGTTCGAGAAAACCGTGGATGTACTTGAAAAAACACGGATTCCTTTTGTTCATTTTGAAGGCAACTCTCGTATTACTGTTTTCTTTAAAAAAAACTACAGCGAACATTTCCAAATCTGAAACATTTTATGTTTCATTTTTTTTCAATTTATCAAAACGTGAACAGGTCCCTTTAAAATGGTCCGGAGTCCAAACAGATATGTACAAACTATTTATTTTTACTTACATATATTTTTGCTGAGGCCCTTACACCGCTAACAAAGTATCCGCACTTATTTCTATTTACACGAAAATGTATATGTTTGACTATAACTTTAGTCGTACTGAACAGTTCAATATGAATGTATTTACCCAAATTAAAACTCGCAAATGACATAAGAACACTCAGCAAATACGTAATTGCAGGATCTATAGCTTGCAGCATTTAATTTTTGGGGATGATTTGGATATATTTCTTGGACCCGACGAGCAGTATGGGAACACATATGTTTTAAATTGCTTTCATTTTAACGAAGTATATGTTTCTTAAATTGTCCATCGTTTACTTAGTTCCGCAAGTCACTTGGCTAAGTTAGAAATGTTTTTTTTTAATTCTTCACCATTTCGAGAACATGGCCGCGGCCTTTCAGATTGGGAAAAGTCGCGTCGTTTTTTTTACTTTAATAGTGAAATTGGTGTTGTATTTGTAAGGCTTACAAATTTTAATAAAAGTCACCAAGTGAATGAAAAGTTTGAAGCAGTCACAGTAAAATGTTTCAGTGTAATGTGATATCTTAGAACCCGTATAAAATATCTAGCATATACTTTCATTTGAATCGGCTTTTTAAGTTCTTTACATTCTATAAATTATCCTTATACCCAGTATTCATTCCATGAAAATTACTGCACTCTCGAACACAAACTCACACAAACCCATAGGTAGATATCAATTTCATTTTGTGCAAAAAGCTAATGTACACTAAACAGCACCCGCTTTTAAACACATTTTAAAATAAAGACAAAAATAATGAAAATTATGATGAATGTGCAAATTTTTGTTTAACATTATAACTTGAAAACCTGTTATCACAAATTAATTCTATTAAAATCTATTCAAAAATATACTAAATTACAGGCATTTAAACACACACGAAGGGTACCGCACAAGCTAATCTGGGACGGCACTTCACGCACATCCAATTAAACCGTTTCATAGAGCGCGGTTTCTACACATGTACGGGCCGCTTTATAGCAATCGCAATTTTTTCAAGTATCACTTGTTATTTCAACTAAGTCTAAGGGCGTAAATGGTACAACGGTTGGAACGCACAAGGCTGTCTTGTTTATTTCGCTTACAGCCCACTTGTTACTAGGATCTTTGACTAGGAAGTCTTAAACATTCCACCAATCCCAACCGTCAAAGTGGTGTACGTGCGAAGCAAACGTTCGACAAGTTTAGCCATGTTGCAGCAAGTTAAGTGCAGAGGAGTGAAATTGGTTGGCGAACGGTGACAAGCTTCTATCATCGACGAGAAAAAAGTATGTTCTTTAAATATATTGTGCTTAATTAGGAGGAATATGTTCAATAACGAATATGTGCATACACCGCTCTTAATTATATATGGACTCATTAAATGACTATTTTTACATGAATATCCGACCTCGTGGAGTAATCTTCTGTTTAAAAAAGGTGTCTGCACAACAATTATTGTTGTAAAGGTTGATTTATGTGCGACCTTTTTTCAAAACTGGTTGTTGTAATTAAGCGTTCAATATTGCGAGATATGATTTTAAACCAAATGTATATGGGAAGTGTTAGGAGTCATTATCAACATCTGTGAATGACATATACTGTAGTCAATATTTTGGAATAATAGGAGGTGCGCAGTTATGCAAGCGTCCATAAACTGTCAACTTAGTCCGCCATTTTGTTCAAAACAATAAGTACATGTGGTTCCGATTTCAAAATTATTTTTTTAAAGACATGTCATGCATGGTTTCATATCACATATGGTTTAAACATAAATTTAATACCAGTGTTATAAATATTCATAGACTATTAGTGTATTTAAAATATAATTTCTAAAATAAAATAAAATAATTTTCCTACCTACCTAACCACCTGTAAAATCTAGGGTCGGTAAAGGGCAAACCAACAATATTTTAATTGTGGCCTAAGTGTTTGTCTGAATAGCATTTTGTAAAGTACATTAAAGATTATCCACACAAAATCCCTGTTATGTTTTATTGTTCATATTACCTATACATGAAGAGATTAAAGACAACTTAAATAAGAAGCCTTATTTAATATTCAACGTTTCTGCATATAAAATTGTGCACAAGGTGCAAATATCATGTACATATATTCGATAAGGTCAACGTTTTTACATATTAATTTTTTTAACATCCGATAATGTAAATAACAGTTTACAAAACCATTGCTTCATTCAAGGGTTTATGCAATTGTGCATGTTTGTCTGTGTGCGTGCGTGCATGGGCGCGTGCGTGTGTTTGCGTGCATGCGTGCGTGTGTGTGTGTGTGTATGCGTGCGAGTGCGTGCGGGTGTGTGTATGTGTGTCGTGAGATACATAACATTTCGAATTAACCATGACATAACTAATAACATGATAACAATTATCTTGATACGAACAGCATACATTATAATTAGTCTTAAATATTCATGACAGTGAAAAATTAACATATTTAATCTAAATATTTTGAACTTATCATTTGTATACATCTGTATTATTTGTGTGTTTTGTATAATAACACGTTTAATCAAGTTCTCTGTCAGTGAAAAAAGGTTCTTGCGTTCGTCGTATTGGTGATAAAAAAATTACGAAAACGAGATACGCTTAGATAAACTGACGGATATTCACGATTAAAATTATAACAATATAACAAAAAATAAGTATCTTAGATCAAAACATGGACGCTTTCACATATTGTCAAGCTAAATATACGTGGGAAAAATAAAAACACGAAATATGCTTAGACCTACTAAACGGATACTCTCAAAGGAATAAAGGATGAATAACGGTACATTAATGCGTGTTGGTAACTATATTTCCGCCACATTGTCGATCTTAATATCCGAAAACGAAATATATCTAGATCAATAGCCGGAATAAAAGGATAACTAACTATATTTGTTGGTAACTATTGCTTCAAGAAAATGTGTAAAACAAATGTCCGCCACATTGACTATCTAAATATCTGAAAACGAAATTTGTAGTGATAAAAAAACGTAAGCTCATGCTTCCAAAGGAAGCGTATGAAACAAATGTGTGCTTAAGAAAACGTGTTAGGATTAATCTTACTAATCGATTATACATATAACATATACACGTCCATTTAGATGCACGAAACAAAATATATATGTATCTAGATTAACATAGAAACTAACGAGAGAAAAAATAGCCATTTAACGGTATCTTAATAAGCAAACAGTACATGAATGTTCATAAAAAACTGATGATATAGATATACATGTTAGAAAAACTATCTTTAAGAAGCAAAGTTTACATGAACAAGTTCGTATGTCTGTCGCCTAATTTATGCTTGTGTCGAATAAAAACACATTCATAATTTGGTATGAGTTCCGATTGAGAAGTTTCGATCGCTTATTTCATAACAAGTAGGTATGAATAAAAGTGGAAAAATATACATTTTTCATATTCAGAAAAAAAATACAAGAAAAAGGAACTGACATTGTATAGAAAAATTGACAATAGGACTACCAATAATAACATGCAATATGTACAAGTAGTGGTCTCTTTGGTTCATTTTAATATTTTGTTTAGTATGAACATGCTAGTTCCTTATTCCTTATTTGCACTGAATTTTATGCGCATGGAAAGGTGTTGTCCACATGCATATTTCTAACTATCTATGTACCGGTAATTGGCGTTTGCCTAATTGCTGTATTTAATGAAATTTTACGTCGAAAGAAGGTATTGTTAAAAGAAAACATCTCTGTTAAATGTGCGGTGACCCCATTTTTGTATTTGTGTTTTATGGTGACAATACGTAGATAAATATATTTGAGCAGTTTCGCAGAATTCTATAAAACAGATTTTTTTTTAAATTCCATTAATGTGGTTACAATTGTCAAAAAGGACAATGTTTAGGTGACATTAACATTATACAAAATGAATTTCTTAAGACTGAACTTGTGTACTCCAATTGATAGGTAGTGTGTGGTTTAATTAAATGGTATATGATGTATCTTAGCTTATATAATATCTACATGTTGCCAATGTCATAGATTATTAATTATGTTTACGCAATTAGAGATTTTTCAGTTTGATTGCAAAAGTACATATTAAATAATGGTGAATAAAATCAATACAAGGCCGGTGACCCTATGTTTTTATTTCATTGTTCATACAGTATTTGTATATATATCTTAAATATAAACTTTGGATATAATCTATTAGATGCAAAAAAAATCAACAAAACTGCAGCAACACCTCTTAATTTATTTGTTAAGTTAAAAAATGCCAGTTCCTTATTCGATTTGAATAAGGAATATGGAACCAGTTCCTTATTCCTTATCTTATTCAAATCGAATAAGGAACTATGTACTAATTAAATACAACAAAGTAGAAATGCACTGAAATTAATATTTGTATACCCTTCCTACATGTACAATCATTTTCGTTCATGCATTCGTCTCATTGTTTGTTTTTTATTTATAATTTATAGAAAGAACATGACAGTTCCTTATTCCTTATTCAAACTGAAAATGGAACTGGATTGTCATTACTTAAAACTAAGTAAAATTTGTAGCTTTTAGCATTTTAAATATACAACCTATATATAATGATGCTTATATTTGTTTAACTTTGGATCAATTTCGTTGATGTTTAAGTAAGAAAATGCAAGTCCCTTATTCGGCTTGAACTGGTTCCTTTTCCTTATTCAGCCGCGAAAAAGGAACTGGATTATAAATGAAAAAAGACATGCTGAAATGTACAAATTGCACTTTTTATCACATACATACAAAAATAGAAATGGCGCGGCAGAGGCCGACGCGTATCCCCATGCCGCATGTTTGACCCAGGGGCGCACCATGGTTGATAATGGGGCCATGCATATTTGTGATTGACTGTATTGGCATAAGATATTTTCAGTATCAATTTAAAGTAAATCAGTGTAGAAATGAAGAAGTTAATGTCAAATAACCTAAAACAAGAGCAATGTTCGTGAAACACAATGCCCCCTACTGCGCCGCTTTGAATCCATATATTTGACCTTTGACCTTGAAGGATGACCTTGACCTTGACATTTCACCTTTCAAAATGTGCAGCTCCATGAGAAACGCATGTATGCCAAATATCGAGTTGCTATATTCCATATTGCAAAATTTGACCTTTGACCTTAACCTTTGACCTTAAAGGATGACCTTTACCTTCACTTTTCACCACTCAAAATGTGCAGCGCCATGAGATGCACATGCATGCCAAATATCAAGTTGTTTTCTTCAATATTGAAAAAGTTATGGCCAATGTTTAAGTTTTCGGACGGACGGACAGACGCCATATATTTGACGTTTTACCTTGAAGGATGACCTTGACCGTAATTTTACACCATTCAAAATGTTCAGCTCCATGAGATACACATGCATGCCAAATATCAAGTTGCTATCTTCAATATTGAAAAAGTTATGGCCAATGTTAAAGTTTTCGGACGGACGGACAGACGCCATATATTTGACATTTGACCTTGAAGGATGAACTTGACCTTTTCCTCTCACACTTCAAAATGTGCAGCTGCATGAGATGCACATGCATGCCAAATATCAAGTTGCTATGTTCAATATTAAACAAGAGCGGGTGCAGACCGCTCATCGATTTTCTTTTTAAAGGTGAAGGGACTCTCAATTTCAATCACAAAGAAGGGAGGGGTGGAGTGAAGAGGGGTGTATAGTGTGGGGTGTGGACATTTATTACATTATCTTCCAAAAATGCGAAAAAAAAATGCAAAAAAAAAAAATTCGGGGGTGGGTGGGGGGGGGGAGGGGATTCTTGGGTGCGATGGTTGGACGATATTTCAAAAATAAAATAATAAAAATAAATATTTGTGTTTTTAACCGTTTAGAAAAAAAATTGGGAGGGGGGGTGGGGTTTGGGGGTGGGGGGGTATAGTGTGAGGGTGTGGTGGTCATTTGTGGGATGATCTTTATAAAAAAAAATTACGGGGGGGGGGTTCGGGGGGGGGGGGGAGGGCACGGGGGATGGTTTGGGTGGAGTCTATTGTGGTATGTCAGGTAAGAGTAGTTTTGTCAAAGTATCAATCAAATCTAATCATAAATAAAGTTATGGCAATTTTAGCAAAATTTAATAATTTGACCATGAGAGTCAAGGTCATTCAAAGGTCAAGGTAAAATTCAACTTGCCAGGTACAGTAACCTCATGATAGCATGAAAGTATTTGAAGTTTGAAAGCAATAGACTTGATTCTTTAGAAGTAAAGTGGATCGAAACACTAAATTTAACCATATATTCAAAGTTATTAAGTAAAAAATTGGCCATAATTCCGTAAAAATGACAACCAGAGTTATGCAACTTGTCCTTTTACTGTACCCTTATGATAGTTTGCGAGTGTTCCAAGTATGAAAGCAATATCTATGATACTTTAGGGGTAAAGTGGGCAAAAACACAAAACTTAACCAAATGTTCAATATTCTAAGTATAAAAAGCCCATAATTCCGTCCAAATGCCAGTCAGAGTTACATAACTTTGCCTACACAGTCCCCTTATGATAGTTAATAAGTGTTGCAAGTATGAAAGCAATAGATTTGATACTGTAGGAATTAAGTTGACCTAAACACAAAACTTAACCAAATTTTCAATTTTCTAAGTCTAAAAAGGGCACATAATTCTGTCAAAATGCCAGTCAGAGTTACAAAACTTTGCCTGCACAGTCCCCTTATGATAGTTATTAAGTGTTGCAAGTATGAAAGCAATAGCTTTGTTACTTAAGGAATAAAATGGACCGAAACACAAAACTTAACCAAAGTTTTCAATTTTCTAAGTATAAAAAGGGCACATAATTCTGTCAAAATGCACGCCAGAGTTATCTAACTTTGCCTGCCCAGTCCCCTCATGATAGCAAGTAAGTGTACCAAGTTTGAATGCAATAGCATTGATACTTTCTGAGAAAAGTGGACCTAAATGCAAAACTTAATCGGACGCCGACGCCAACGCCGACGCCGACGCCAAGGTGATGACAGTAGCTCATAATTTTTTTTCAAAAAATAGATGAGCTAAAAAGTTATGACCATTAAAAGTTTCGGACGGACGGACAGAAATACTGACAAACTGACATGTCACCCTACCGGGGGCATAAAAATGAGTGAAAATCTTTGACCCGGCCTCACTCCAATCCCCATAACTGTTGACCAAGGAGTCAGATCACAATTCCAAATAGTGCACTGTCGCACATATGCTCATAGCTACCATGTGTGTAAGTTTCAAGGTTCTAGTGCTAATAATGTAGGAGGAGATAGTGGCAAGGACGGATGGACCGACGGACAGGGCGGAGATAACCTGATAATAGATTTTGAAATCTTAACGCGGACTCTAAGTTAAAGGTCAAGGTCACATGGATCAGAACTTTTATGCGCATGGAAAGTTCTTGTCAAGATACACATGCGTACCAAATATGAAAGCAATATCTGAAAGGACACAGACGTTATGAGCTTTTTTGTATCGCGGAAGCAGATTTCGAAGCCTGAACGCAGACCTAAAGTTCAAACATTTCATGCGCATGGAAATGTGTTGTTCAGATACACATGCGTACCAAATATGAAAAAAATATATGAAGATACAAAGTAGGTATGAGCCTTTTTGAGTCGCGGTCGCAGATTTTGAAACCTGAATGCCGACCTCAAATCCAAGGTCACAGGGGTTAAAAAATAAGTGCGCATGGAAAGTTGTTGTCCAGATACACATACATACCAAATATGAAAGCAATATTTGAAGGGACTCAGTAGTTATTAGCCTTTTTCTAATCGCGGTCGCAGATACGACACCTGAACGCTGACCTCAAGTTCAAGGTTAAGGTCACAGGGGTTAAAAATTGTATGCGCATGGAAAGGTTTTGTCTAGATACAAATGCATTCCAAATATGAAAGCCATATCTGAAGGGACACAGTAGTTATGAGCCTTTTTCGAATCGCGGCTCCACCCCAACCCCCATCACTTTTAACCTATGGGTCAGATCAAAATTCCAAATAGTGCACTGTCGCACATATGCTTATAGCTACCATGTGTGTAAGTTTCAAGGTTCTAGTGCTAATAGTGTAGAAGGAGATAGTGGCCAGGACGGACGATCGGCGAAGAAAAAGCGTGGGGATAATAATGTTATATGCTTTAGGTTTTGCGGATATGAAGTTGAAATTCGAATTAGAAAATATCTGTTCGATTTAAACAAGAAATGATATGCAATCGCGAGTAAGAAACATGAACATGTAACTTCATATATAAAGTAAATGTATTCGAGTTACTTTGTTTAGATTTACTTAAGAATTGAATATATTATTTTTCTGTGAAACCCTATATCAAATATGTTAAGCCTGAATAAGGAATAAGGAACAGTTCCTTATTCTAATTAGTATAGTGTAAGTATAAGTATAGTGCCCCCAACAGAATGCACTAATGCGTAGCCAACTTTTAACATTTAAGCATTTCAATTACTTTTACATAATATAGCTATATGTAGACTATACAATAGTCATCTGACAGAATATCTCATTCTGATCTCCAAACTCAATGTTTAAAAGTTATATGTACAGTTCTAGAAGTAATGTTGATAATATATTTTGATTTTGTAAGCACTAATGTAAATTATTTTATTTTTGTTAATCTTAATTAAAAAATAAATGTATCTTGAAATCATCAACTTTTCTATTCGAATTCATACTTACTGAAACCTTATGTTCTGCGCAAATCGAAACCATTGGTTTCAAAAACAAGAGGGCCAAGATGGCCCTAGTTCGCTCACCTGACAGGAGTCGGTTAATTTAATCTTTACCGAACGTCAATCTTGACCTAGATATTGTCCAGACAAACATCCTGGTCAAGTCTCATCATTATTGAACCAACACTCTGGCGTATGGAGTGTTTTTGTTTTTGTAAGATTTTACCTGGTGACCTATATTTTGAGTTGACCCCCCTTACCAAACATCAAACTTTGGTTACAAAAATAAATATTTTGACCAAGATTCATAAAATCTGAAACAAAATTGTGACCTCTAGAGTGTTTACAATGATTTTGTATAATATAATGAAAATTTGGACAATCTAAGGGCAATAATTATGGCATTAATTATGTGATTTTGCTCATTATCAAACTTGACTGAGCTCTTTCAGTAACTTTCATAAAGAATGCTTGAGAAGTGTGAATGCTAGAGTGTTTACAAACCAAATGTGGACGAACGGACTGCGGACAAAGACCAATTCTAAAACCTCACCTGAGCAATCAGGTGAGCTAAAAAGCGTGTTTAACCGATCCGAGCCATTTTCCAACTTGTCCGAGAAATCAATAAAACCAATGTATTGACTAAGTTTCACGATGATTAGGCAAAAAATGAGACATCTATAGTGTTCGATCACAAGGTTTTTTCTAGTCACATAAGGAAAACTGCCCTCCACCCTGGCGGCCATGTTTTTCGACCTATCGGGACCATTTGCGAACTCATCTGAGATATATATAAAACCAATCATTTCAGTTTCATGATGATTGTGCAAAAATTGTGACTTCTAGAGTGTTCACAAGCTTTTTTTACTATATAAATATAAGAAAAAAACTGCCCCCCTCGGCAGCCATGTTATTCAACTGACCGGAACCATTTTTTAAACTCAACTCTCGTATCAAGGAAACAAATGTTCTGACCAAATTTCATGAAAATTGGGCCAAAAATGTGACTTTAAGAGTGTTCACATGTTTTCACTATATACATATATATAGATTATTATTATAGAGAAAAATGCCCCGCCCACTGGCGGCCATGTTTTTCACCGATCTGGACCATTTTCAAACTCGTCCGAGATATCAATAAAACCAATGTTTTGTCCAACGTTCATGATGATTGGGCAAAAATTCTGACTTCTAGTGTGTTTACAAGGTTTCTCTAAAGCCAAATAAGGAAAACTGCCCCGCCCACTGGCGGCCATGTTTTTCAACGGACCAGAACCACTTTTGAACTCAACCAACATATCATTAAGACAAACATTTTGACAAAGTTACATGAGGATTGGGCATGACATGTGACTTCTACAGTGTTTACAAGGTTTTTCTTTTTTTTGACCTTGTGAACTTGTTTTTGACCCAGCATGATCCACTTTCCAACTCCATCGAGATATCATTGGGACAAATCTTCTGACCGAGTTTCATGAAGATCGGACAAAAATGTGGCCTCTAGAGTGTTCACAAGGTATCTCTATAGCCAAATAAGGAAAACTGCACCGCCCACTGGCGACCATGTTTTTCAACAGACCAGAATCACTTTTAAAAACAACCAACATATCATTAAGACAAACATTTTGACAAAGTTTCATGAAGATTGGGCATGAAATGTGACTTCTACAGTGTTTACAAGGTTTTTCTTTTTTTGACCTAGTGACCTAGTTTTTTACCCGGCATGACCCAGTTTCGAACTCGACCGAGATATCGTTGGGACAAAGCTTCTGACCAAGTTTCATGAAGATCGGAAAAGAAATGTGCCCTCTAGAGTGGTTAAGAACAAATGTTAACGGACGGACTGACGGACGACGAACAAAGACCGGTCACAAAAGCTCACCTGAGCAATCAGGTGTGCTAAAAAAACCAACATTGAACATCGAATAACAATTAACACAAATGATACACACATCTATACAGTATTATTTTGAAAACATTAATAGTCAAAGGGGAGTAACTATTGTAAACTTAAATGAAATATTTAGAAGAGTGTCTCGCATGTTACATGACCTTAATTCATGATTGTTTACAAACCTTTTTACTATATAAATATAAGAAAAACTGCCCCGTCCCCCTGGCAACTATGTTTTTCAACGGATCGGAACCATTTTCGAACTTAACTCTCATATCAAGGAAACAAATGTTCTGACCAAATTGCATGAAAATTGGGCCCAAAATGTGACTTCTAGAGTGTTCACATGTTTTCACTATATACATATAGAGAAAAATGCCCCGCCCACTGGCGGCCTTGTTTTTCCACCGATCTGGACTGTTTTCGAACTCCTCCGAGAAATCAATAAAACCAATGTTGTGACCAACTTCCATGATGATTGGGCAAAAATTGTGACTTCTAGAGTGTTTACAAGGTTTCTCTATCGCCAAAATGAGGAAAACTGCCCCGCCGACTGGCGGCCATGTTTTTCAATGAACCGGAACCACTTTTGAACTCAACCAACATATTATTGAGACAAACATTTTGACAAAGTTACATGACGATTGGACATGAAATGTGACTTCTACAGTGTTTACAGGTTTTTTCTTTTTTTTTGACCTAGTGACCTAGTTTTTGACCCGGCATGACCCAGTTTCAAACTCGACCGAGATTTTAATGGGACCAAGTTTCATGAAGATCGGACAATAAATGTGGCCTCTAGAGTGGTTACGAACAAATGTGGACGGACGGACAGACGACGGACAAAGACTGGTCACAAAAGCTCACCAGAGTAATCAGGTGAGCTAAAAAGTGTAAAATGATGTTGACAAATTATTACCATTTATAATGTCGAACATTTCTCACCCAACAATAATTAAAAATGTCAAGTCAATTCTTGTTGTTGTAAATAGATATAGAGCAAAACTGATCTTCCACTCAAACGAATCTAACTGGAGTATGACGCGTTCGAAAACAAAAGAATCATACGTATAACGTGGAGAATCACATAAACAGTCAAGCATAAAATAACTAAATTATAATTACATATTAATTAGGATACAGACCTGGCACACAGCTAATTTCCTTCGACCATTGTCCACTTGTGCAGGCAAGTGTTAAGTCACCGAAACTCGGATGGTATCCAGCTTCACAGTTTCTATTGGTTATACTGATAGTCTCACCGTCATCATAGAACTGCTTTTCGATATTGACTAAATCGCCTTGAGGTTTAGCACATCTAGCTGATAAATCTACAGAAAAGATATCAAATATAATATAAACATAATATAAATAGAAATAACAAGCATATTTATTTAATTGATATCCCCCGCAAATTAATGGTGTAGAAAGCGGACGGACGGACTGATGGACAACGCCGATTCCATATCCCGCTGCCTTTAGAGCATGATAATAATGTCTTTAGACGATTCTTGACCAACAAGTTTTTCATCCCAATATTTTCTACCTAACATGATTCTATACATGTTAAACTGCACAATGCACTTCATTTTTTAATGACAAATAAATGTTCTGTTCATGTGGCATACAACAAGTCTTGCATGTTGATAGTATTGCACTGGTTTGGCAGGAAACCTTTCATCGCTATGTATAACAAAGCTTACTTTCTTAGTACAACAGGTACAAACAAATATAAATGCCCGATTAAGTGACTTAGATTTATAATCGTATAATAGTGCATGTTACATAATTATTTTCCGTTTTCAAAGACATGTAAGTGGTTCTAGAAAATTACCCTGAAAGTTATTTAACCTGTAGCATGAACACACAAAACATGAACATGAAGACACAAAACCACAAGCGTAATCACATAAAACATAAAACATCACAGACACAACAATATAAAATATCAGACTTTGTTTTGAGAAAAGCAACAACAAAAAGGATGAAGTTTGAACTTGTTGTTTGTTAAGCAAAACGTGGGCTACTGTGGTCTTTTATGGTACAATGACAATGTTATATCATGGAAGCCAAAAGTGGTTCATGGTCAAACGACTTTCACTTTCTACTGGGTCATCAGGATGGGATAGATAGATAAATTTATTTCAGTTTAATGCTACAACATGATAAATCATATCTACATACATGATAAAACAGTTAAACAATAAACATGTATGAGAAATGAAACCATGTCAATAACATCATACAAAGAATTACACAAAAAAGAGAACTTCATATTTCCATTGTGGTCCTTGGAAATTGATGGTATTGACATAGAGAGGCATGAGATGAATATCACAGATTTAAGGTATGAAAGACAATTATTTGCATAAAAAAGTAGACATGTTAAACATGTGGATCAATTAAAAACTAACTGTATAGATCTAACAGGATGATTGCATATTAAGAAGATGAGTTTTAACTGACAACTTAAAATTAGATAAACTTTTAATATTCCTTAAAGAGGAAGGTAGTTTGTTCCACAGAACACAAGCGTTATATGAAAAAGATTAAGCTCCAAAACCGTTGACTTTGGGTAAAATATAGAACCCATTTTCACTTGACCTAGTCTTGTATGAATGAAGAGTGTCAAAGGGAACAAAGTTTTCACTCATATATTCTGGAGCCAAACCATTTTTGATTTTGAAAACATGACAAAGGGTAGTTTGTTCCACCCTCTTTTGAACTGGTAACCAATTAAAAACCTTAAAATGTTCATTACTTATATGTGACCTATGACCTAGATTGAGGACAAACCTTATTACTTTATTTTGTGTGACCTGAAGTTTATCTTTCCAAAATTTAGTAAAACCATGATGCCAAAATACATGCGTTATCGAAATGACATTAGATTAGCCATGACAAGAAGTTGCTTAGTGTGGAATGAGAGTAAATCACGTTTTCTATACAGGAACTCTAACCTTGAATTGGCCTTTTTAAAAACAGAACTAGCCATGGAACCACCAGACAGAGACTGATCAAGTGTAGCACCAAGATATTTGACTGAAGAAGTTGACTGAATATGAGTAATTACAACTAACATTGACAGAAGTACCTGACTTTAACCAAGGTTTAGAACCAAATTGAATTGTCTCTGTTTTACCCAAATTAAGAGATAGTTTATTGTCAATTAACCAATGACTGACAGACTGTAATTCATTTGTCACTTCTTTTTCAATGAGGGACTGTTTTTACCGGCAACACGAATGGCAGAATCATTAGCAGACAGAATAAGTTTAGTTTTAACCACTACCTGCTGATCATTCATATATATTAAGAACAGTAGTGGCCCCAAGATGGGTCCCTGGGGGACACCGAAAATAATCTTACCAATAGAAGAGAAAGAACCAGATACATCAACAAGTTGTTGCCTGTCAAAAAGGCACGACTAAAACCATTGTAAAACATCAGGACTGAGATCCATGGTGTCTAATTTCATAAGAAGGACTGAATGGTCTACTGTGTCAAAAGCTTTATGAAGATCCATTAAAATCATACCTACAAGGTGACCAGTATCCATATGAAACCCAATGAAGTCTGACAAATAAATAAGGCAGGCTTCTGTGGAAAAAACACCTCTAACAGCAGATTGAAATTTATATAATAAATCATTTTCTGTAAGATAAGTACAAATTTAGCCATATACAACTCTTTCAAAAACTTTTGAAATAATACTTAAAATAGACACAGGCCGTTAATTACCTACTTCAGTTGTATCATTCTTTTTAAAAAGAGGAAAAACTCTAGCAGCCTTTAAATCATCTGGCACAATACCTTGTATAAGTGACAAATTTACAATACGTGTTAAAGGAAAAGTTTTTATAGTTGCAATTTCCCTAACAAAACGAGATGGGATACCATCTAAGCCGGTAGCTTTATTTTCCGCTAGTTTATTCAAATACTTTAAAATACTATTTTCTGACATCAATAAAAAAGAATAACAACAAGGTGTAATGCCTTTTGATGAAAACAGATTAGAAACAAACTGCTTGCCAAATCTTGTTAATGTTGCCGGCCGTTTGGCAGTAAGATTAGATGCAACAGTACAATAAAACATATTACATTTTTCAGCAACCTTGAATTTAGTTAGATTTCATCATTTATTTTCAGACCAATGTTGCATGAAGTTGATGAATTGCCCTTTAAACAAGGTAGACCAAGTTCCTTTAAGGATTTCCATAGGATTTAAAATAATTCTTATGATTTACAAAAGATTCATTAAAATGATTCCTTTTAGCCTTAAAAATACAATCCTTGGCTTTATTTCTCAGTGATTTAAATTATTGACGAAGGGAAACTAGTTATATAATTGGTAAAGTTTGATACACTATTGTAAATTGGCACTTCTTAACATCCTTTTTTGGTATAGCCCTATCATTAAAGTATTAATTGCAAAGGCCACTAGATATTTTAATCTTAATTGAAATGAAATCAATAATTGTTTTATATTTAGAGGGGACTCTATGAGCAAGATTTAAATAATGATCAATATATTCCAAATCTGATGCGATCAGTGCTGAGCACATTTGCGAAGCTGTTAAAAAGTGAACAATAATATACATTTGTTATCAATTGAAGAAAATTTTGACAGTATTATCGGGGGATATAAAGATCAAACTATCCTTTACACGAGCTATTAAAACCAAATCGCAAAGGAGATTGAAACAGAATTGAAGCCAAATACAGTTTGGTTTCCTTGAATTTACACAAAATGTCGTCAGTATTGTTTCAAGAACATTTGCTCACTGTCACTGTAAAATGAGGTAACACAATACCATGTTTTCAGGGAACTAAAAAACATATATACAATTTTAATTGGAAAACATCAAAGGCTTCCTTTATGGTTCCAAATCGTTTAGACAACAATGAATGGCTGCATTGATGACAGACAAATGACAGAGAGAACATGGAAATGTGACCAAAGGAAAAAATCATTTGACATTTTCTCTTGTGAATCTGATATTAAGAGATGACAGATAATAAAAAAAACACGCCCAGCTTTCAGTAAATGATTTGTTAGATGTATGGTATACTCTCACTTTATTTAAGTGACATGCCATTTCGTGGCTTGGTAAAATCAGGCATATTCGTTAGATCATACATTTTTTTTTATTATAATGTCTGTGAGACTATGGACAGGTTTTTTGAACATTTGATTTTGTGGTTTATCATGTGTATAATGTGTCCCAAACCTGTTAATCTGGGGCCAAACTTCATGTTCATATTGCACTTTTTGTTTCAAGGAAGGAGATTTTCAACAAAGATCCAGTCCTTCCAGAAAGTGTCATTCCTGATTAGCCTCTGCAGATGCACGTGCATTACGGTCGGTTTTCCCAGAATGGGGCTCATATGTTGATTTGAATTGTATATGTTGAAGCCAAAATGATGCACACAATTTTGAAAAAAAAAGCACTTCAATTATAAACTAACATATCTTCACAGTCCCGCTTATGTCTTCATAACATAAACAACTGTGTTAAAGCCTGAATAAACCCTTTCTATTAACTCCAACAGTAAGGTGCCTTTTGTGATGTACACATTCAATTTAACTTCCAATAATTTGCATCTTTATGCTCAGGAAGTGTACCAAAGGATCAGTGTCAAATTAACAGCTAAAAAGTAAATCTAACATGGAAATAAATCACTAAACTAATATCTAGACCACGTGTTCGGTGATTTGTTCAATACTGTACGAGAACGATGTCCCCTTACTCAAATAGTTAAGTCAGATAACGTTGGTTGAAAAATATATTGGCCTGGTAAGAAAATCTGGAAGGTCCCTTGAAGCACTTCAGAATATCAATAGACTCTTGATTAAAAAGTGGTCATATTAACCCTGTCTGTTGTAAGATTAACTCAAATGTTTAAATCTGACAAGTATTAAACTTAATGATAATGTTTAACGTGAAATAAACAGCCTGAAGGACTTCATGTACTTTAAGTTTCCAAAATTTGCCACAAACCTAAATGCCTCTGGTTTTTACATAATAAATTCCACTTTTCAAATGCGCATATAAATACTTTATTATTAAATTTTCTATTAAATAAGATATTGTACTTTAAAAATGGTGCAAATTAACACATACATTTTAAGCTTCAAATTCATTAATCATAATTAAGACTAACATAAGATCATCAATTACATTTAAAACAAAGTTATTTTGCCAATTTGAAATTATAACAATTTAAAATTATTTTACAATTACACCGACTGTATTGTTAAAAGTTAATTCATCAACAAACAAACTACATCACAACTAAAAAACATATGAATCCTGGTTCAAAAGTTCAAACATGATAAATGCCATAACATTTAACACTGGAATGTATGCTATATCTGGATGGTTCATAGACAGCTTATTATGTTTACATGCACTGTTAAACTAAGAATGCCCTGCAATAATTTAACAAGAACAGGTTTTATAATATTGCAAGTCCCTATGCAATTTATCAATGGCAGGCGTTTGCTAACACTTTGGATTATCATAGAGGCGAGATTATCATATCCATAACCATATCACACCCATTACAGCGCCGATTATCAATGGCTTAAGTTTAATCCTGTTTATGTTTCTGATACCACATTACACTGATATGATACATTCTGTTGGGCTGGGCAGGTTCATAATTGGCTTTGCTTAAGTTATAATGTGCCAACAAACATATATTAGCCTCCATATTAACAATTAATCCAAATGTTCAAGAAATAACAGACGCAAAAAAAGACATGTTTTGGAAAACATACCCCAACCTTCAAAAGACGATTGCATCAAAAACCATTATTTTGGACATTTATTAATGTAAAAATAACTTGTGTAGTCATCATTCTCCAAGTATTATTGGTCCATTGGGATTTGTGAGAATACAGTAATTAATTATTTGTCAATATGTTGGCATAGAAATAAACTATAAAAAGTATTTAGTATAAAGTGTAAATAACGCAATACATTCAGCTATACAAAATTTAACTAGTGTACCAATATAGTGTACTATTAATAAATAGACAATACAACAATACAAAATAGTTTTATAGTTGAATAAAAGAAATAAAAAGGAAAGAAAAAAATACCATACATGATGCAACATAATCTGTGATTGTAATGCTTTAAACACTTCACTGTAAAATGGTTCATGCGGGCTGCAAGGTGGTGGGGAAATCATGCTTCCCTAGCAACAGGACCTTACCATGATAACAGAAATATGCAATATCCAGATATTTGTTGGTGGATGGACAAGGGTCACCAAATATGGAATTTGAGGCGATTACATCACATGATCGTTTATGATCGCACCTAGAAAATTGTAAACATTGTTGTGAAAGTAGTTTTATTAATATTGGCTTTAAAAGACTTGAAAGAATGCAATTACTTTTGACACAAACATTCATTAATCTGTAAAACACCACATTCATACTTACAAAGTAAATCATTACTTAACGTATACCATATTAATAATATTGGGTATTGTTTGAAAGGTCAAACAAACCGGGGTTTAGCCAAAGTGATGGACAGGGAGTTGATAATCATAAATGCTATAAGACACTCAAGCCGTTTGGTTCCTTATTCAGTTTCAGTATTCCAAGGTTCTTGTTCAAAAGCAAAAGTACAGTTAGTTCAAAAGCTGTTTTTAACTAATGTATTGTCATACAAATTATGTAATTAACATTTCTGCAAAAAGACTGGCCCTTTAGAATTACTTTTGAACATTATATTGTTAATACTCAGTATAATCAAACTAAATGTTTTACCAATGAAAAGTATTGAAACATTTTAACTTAATTATTAATGTGTTAAATATTGCAGATTATGACCGAGATTGAAAACCCTTATACTTGTCGGACCCGAACTAGGCAACTGCTATTTAATATGAAGCTTCAAACTCTTATAAGTGACGTTAAAGTAAAAAATCATCATAAATAAATATCTGACGTGTATAAGGTTTACCTTTCCGAAACTATGCGTATGGAGTCATTGGCGCTACAATTGACGCTCCAGCCCATGGCAATGTCATTCAACCCGCAGACGTACAGGTTGGCTCTTCCATAGTTTGCGAACAGCACACGGATAAGACCCTCCTTGCACTGCAGATTCACGGATCTGTTCTCGCACGCAAGCGAATTCTTTTTTAGCTCATTTGGCGAGTATTTAGCTTGATCTGAAATTTAGGAAAATATGGTTAATGTAATTTATTAAGAATAGCAACATATAAAGTGTTGATACTGATTATATGCACACAAAATTCAACTTCATTGCATTCCAAATAGGAAAAATATATAAGGTTAGGTTATAAACTTTTATTTTGAGTATTGTATGATATATGTTCTTGTTCATTAATCATCAACGCTTTATTTATTTTTTATTTTCTTCGTACTTTCCTGTACGGGAATTTACACATGGCTGTTTCAGCATATGGGCCGATATGATTACAAATCCATGCCTTTATTTCTTATTTAGCATCTTTTTAATCTGAAATATAATGAGTAATGATACTTTTTGTCTGGGGTGAACTGATCAAAATAACCTTCCAGATTATAACCAGATTGTCTCCAATATGGCCGCCTATGCCTATGATTGCAGTAAAAATTCCATCGCAATGCATTTGATCTGAATTTTATGCTATACATACATACAATAATTCTTTGTCTGAATGTCATCTTGTAAAGTACATTAAAGATTATCCACACAAAATCCCTGTAATGTTTTATTGTTCCTATTACCTATACATGAAGAGATTAAAGACAACTTAAAAAAAGGCCTTATTTAATATTCAACGTTTCTTCATATAAAATTGTGCACAAGGTGCGAATATCATGTACATATATTTGATAAGCTTAACGTATCTACATTTTAATTTTATTTGCATCGGATAATGTAAATATAGAGAATAATAGGTTAGTGTTGATTATAGATCAGGTTTATCATGCGAGGCTTAGAAAACAAAAAGCACGAGCTTTGCGAGTGCTTTATCGTTTTCGTGCCGAGCATGATAAACCTGATCTATAATCAACACTAATCTATTATTATATTTATCCCACTTTTACTCAGTAAACCTTCTTATTTATACAAAATTAGATTTCATAAGTGTATGTCGTACTTTGATAATGACTGTAGTGTAACCAAGGTCAGTGTATTACTTCGCCCAAAAATAACAGCTGATCAAATAATCATTTATTTTAATCAGAATATCGTTCTGTGAGAAAGAGTCGTGCGTTATTAATTACAATTTAGTTTATATTGAAGTGAAAATCGAAAAGTTTTATAACATCAATATAACATTTAGTTGTTATTTACAAGGAACTACATTTGTTTACAACGTAGCCTAACAACGTATCACGTGCCGTAGATTATAGCAGAAATTTAATAAACGGAGTTTTAAGCAACCGAAGTCGCTGTGAAAGTGGGATAAAACAGTTTACAGAACCATTGCTTTATTCAAGGGTTTAGGCAATTGTGCATGTTATTGTACCCCGTGTTACTCGTGCTGTGGTGTCGATTGATAAAAGATTCTCAATGGATGGTGTCATGTTTGTATACTTCACATAATTCAAAAGGTTACTTCTCGTGGTCAAATATTTTTACTCGATCGACCATGGCAAGTCTACGCAGAATGTGTACTGGTCATGTGTCACTTTGTGCAAAATTTCATTTACGTCACGGTAATAGATGACGCCGTCGCGAGACCAAGTTGATGTTACTATGTCTCTTTGTTTTTGTCGTACTTAAGCAAGGACGTAGTTATTCAGTTTGATGAGGTGGTCGTTTATGAATAAATGTGTTGTTTGTTTTCGCAGGATTTTCACGCTCTGCATTATTTTGCTTCTTTTTATTCTGGAGATCAACTTCAGAACGATGGGTCTTGGTTTTCTACTGTCGAATTCACCTATAATGTGTGTTATGTCAATATCGCGTTGTGACAAGTGAAGGTCTGGAATATCTCGGTTTAGCGTTTCTAATTGTTTTCGTGTTGTTTCGTTTACACTTTCTTTCTCGTGATCGGGTATGTCATCTCTCTTGATTTTGCTTCGCCGGCTTGCCAACTCATTTATTTTCATTTCACAATTTGATACCTGATGTTTTAGTTGTTTGCGTAAACGTTCATTATCGTCTTTCTGTTCATTCAGTTTGCAGTTCATGTCGCTTATTGTTTGTGACAGTCTATTGTTTTACATTTCTTTGTAAAATAATTCGCTCTCGACCTTTTCAATTCTTAAGATGACTGATCTGAGAATTTCCTCTTTAAGCTGCAATACTATGTTTTTAATTAGAGTGCTTTGTTCACTGCTGTCCTTTGTATGGACATTGTTAAGCTAAGAGTTTATCTCTTTCAACTCTGCCGCGATATCGTGATCGTTATCCATTTTTTCTTTATTGTTTGTATTTCGTTCAGGTTCGTCATTTTCATATTCATTTGCGCTATTTGCATTACTGTCGGATAATGGAGAAAATGTGTTGCCTTTTGATTTCTTCTTTTTTTTTTTTGCGGATTCATTTAAGCTTTTGTCAGCTTCACTAATAATGCTGCTGGGGCTCTTTTATCTCGTTTTTTTTTTATCTGGACCGTCTGAATCCATCGTATTCATTGTAGTCTAGTTGCAATTAATGTGCTTATTCTATTCGTTTTAATACTGATCAGTGTTTAGAGACGTGGGGCACCTTTTCTGTTTTGCTTAGTTTACTTGCAAAATTCAGGTGTGTTCACTCCAATAAATACACTGTTTATCATAGTGTGTTCACATCCGTTTTAAAATTACTAACAAGTTGCCGTATAGTGATGCAAAATGGCGGTACCCATATCATGTGCTGGTTATATTACCGTGATACTACTAAAGGTATTTGTTACAAATATGCAATACTATGTATCAAATCGCCACCGGGAAACAAAGACTTATTTGAATTTTGACATGTTTAATCTGTTTTAAAGTTGTTGTAAAGCGTTAAAATACATAGAACAGCGACTGATGAGAAAACGAGTAATTTTTTAAATGTTTAATTAAGTACCTTGTTTTTCGTATATTGTGTTTTTCGTATCATTCTAAACACTACAGATACCTTGGAGGGACTTCAAACATGCTAACAATAATTTCGTTAATATCAAAATGGTTGCTTGTAAAACTCCGCTGACAGCGTTTTTGCAAAACCAAATTAAGCGAAAAAAATGTCGGTATGTAGGTAGGGCTAATGTTTGTACGTTTAACTTCTTTCTTTCAATGTAATATAAACAAGTTATTTACGGCTTCAACAAGGGAATTATATGACAAAAATCTTCCTTAAAAGAATTTAATTCCCTTTCTGCATATTGAAGTTGTCAAGCCCACTTAGTGTACTGGTTATAAGTCCCTTCACGGTATCTGTAATGCATGAAAAAAATAACTCTTCAATAATTAAAAATTCTATAAAATTGTAAGACAAATGTTAACAAATATGCAACTTTTTATTTTAATGCTAACAACATATCATTGATTCTGAGGCACATCACGAATTCAGCTCTTTTTCGGATACCTGTACATCATAATCAATTGTTATGCTATAGTGTAAATTATAAAATCGTCTAAATTATGTTACAATTTGTCTTTTGCATTGTTGTTCCAATAGCATATTACAATCGTCTGATTGTGTTATCGACAGTCAATAACAAATTGGCAACATACGCGTATTCTTTTAGGTGAGTGGAGAAATAAAATATTTGCATAAATATTGTCGCGGTATTGTATTTAATTGTGAGTAACATAGTAAAAAGTCAATTTGTGGATAGACATTCTTTGATCGACTGACAAAAGAACGACTTATTCATCAAAGAAAATACCCTTTTAAGTCAACATCGATTTCCTTCGAAAAGGTAAACACACTTTTCTTAATGCGTCAAATGTTCATCAAAACATGGCGTTATTCGAGTACATTCGATGATTTAAAGAAATCGAAAATGCTTTCTCACCGGTTCATTCGCGTACTATATTCCAACACTGTTTTTCACATTGTATTTTAATAATCCATCGTACACACACACACACAATCGTTAAAATTAAAACGACTGCAGACATTAGCGTCGTTGACTTGAATGACGTAATCAAGTAATTTCGTCAGCTTTGTAGTAAAATAAGGTCTAGCTGTGTAGTAAAATAAGGTCTAGCTGTGTAGGAAAATAAGGTCTAGCTGTGAAGGAAAATAATGTATAGCTGTGTAGGAAAATAAGGTCTAGCTGTGTAGGAAAATAAGCTCTTTTCGAATATATGAGCAGTTGTGTCAGCTTCTTAGCGTTGCGGTGAGAGTGTCTGTTTACCAAGCGGGCGACCCAAGTTTAATCCCCCATTTGGTTCAGGATTATTTTCTTATTAGCAAAACGAATTTAAAAGAACGCAGCATTTGGATTGATAAATTACGGCTTTTATTTATATACGGTGTAATAATTTGAAAATGAAACATTCAATTCATATTTAAATTCAAATTTAAGAACAAATGAAATATCTTGATACATTTAATTAAAGTTTTAACCGTGTTTGACCTTTTAACAGAGGTTAAAGGCAAAACAAGTAGTCCCTATGTACATGTACTAGCCGTTGAATAAAGCTAAGGTGTGGGATAAACCTTATCTTTATCCAACGGTCGTAATTTGTTATAGAAGATCATTTAGCTGTAGGATAAAACAAGAGTTGTTTATATTCTAAAATTAAAAATATTGGCGGGGATAAATGCTGAATCATGCATTCCGAGTGAATTCAAAAAGGCAGAATTGTTTGTATTTTGCAGTGGTGAAACTAAAATTTTAGATGCTCTGCTTGAGTGTGTAACATTTGGCATACTGCTTAAATTTGAATCGAGGCATATAGCAATATTTTGTCTTGTTACTCTGTTATTGCGTGGAAATGTTTGGGACTATTTCGATTGGCGTTAATGGGAACGGTCACATTACCAAAAAAAATATTACTACACAAGGTTAGATTCAGTTAATTTAATCTGTTTTTACTATTGTTTTTAGCAATTAAAGACTGTTTAATTGCATCCGGAACAAATTAATTATATATTGTAGGATTAATAGAATACTATGTTAGTGTGAGTGTGAACTTGAATCGTCTCAGAAAGGCTTACACGGCTCGGCAAGAAAAGCCATGTAATCCTTTCTTCAACTCGTCCTATACATTCAAGTACACAATCACGCTAACATAATATTCTCTATCTATCTAGTTAGTCCATTCAGTAAAGCTATTTTGTTAAGATGATGTTCTTCTCATTCACTTCAATCCATGTTGTCGATAGTTAAACTCTGAATATGTTACGTTTTCAGTATCTCAAAATTAAATAAATGCCAAAAACTAAAAGAAAAGAATTACATTCCCACCATAATGTTAAGTAATTGAAAGTACACCCAAAAACACATAATAAACGCTATTTAAGGGTATTCAAATGATGAGTTTGTTCATATGATTTCAATTTATTGCTGGATTTGGCCAGCAAACAACGATTTTGTAGGTATATATTTAATCACGAGGGTATAAGACCAAGTGGTAATGCACCAGTTTGTTAAAATAACCTGCCGAGTATTGATGCCTAGCTCATTAATCGATATACTAGTGTGTTGAATCAAGACTCGAGCTGTTACATATACACTCGCATAATATTTGATAACATGAGTTTTGTACGGTTTCGTTGTTTCGAAATGTTCCCCACCACTCCAACCTAATTACCTATTCGACTAATTAAAGATGGAAATAATTTCATCGTTATAGGTGCAATTTCCAGCTAATTGTTTTTTGTATCTGAAAGATAGTTTAATTTTGATGTGATATTGTTTGTTGGGGGGGGCGCAGAAAACCCCACCTGTCCGGTATAGTGATTACCCACCAAACTCACATGCTTCCGGGCTTCCGGGAACAAATTAGAGGCAAAAGTACCAACCAATGCACTAACCGGACAGCCAGGATCGGTATGCGTGTGTCGGTATTTGAGGCTAAGTCATTAAATGATCGAGCAATATTTATACATTCTTCAAGTGTCACGGAGTTTGCAGTTCGAGAAAAAAGGAAATAAAATACATTAGCAAAAGTAAACATGCGTAAACAGCCGGAGGTAATGGTAACTAATGTAAAGCATTCAATACAAATGATATCAGTAAATGCTGTTTCTCGTGAAATCGAAGCGCCGCAATGTACTACAGACTAGATGTAAAATTGACTAGATTGCAAAAACACATCACTATGCACTTCTAACGTGTAAAAATGAACATATAACTCAACTTTTCATGACTGAAAAATAAATCTGACTGTAACATTTTTTAATATGCGCTTTATATTAAGAACATTCGATCTACATCGAAAATAACCTCTGAAACAATATATTTTTATTTCAAACTATGGCTTACTTTCTTGATTTTTTTTAAAATTGATTTAGGGTCGATTCGGATTTTGAATCCCTTGTTATCTTATTTATTTAAATTATTTGTTTTATAATAACTGAGTAAATAACCATTATGTCTACGTTTCTGGTATTTAATTAGGTGAAGTCAACCAAACTAAACGGAATTATACAGGCCTATAATTATACTATATTTTAATTAAAGATTTCGGTTGTAATCATAAATCGAATGCTGTTGAAATGAATACATACCAACTTTAAGAATTACTTTTTACCAAAACTCAACGGAGTTTTCTTTCGACAAAAATAGCTTAAGTCTCTAATGCTTTCCTTCGCGGACATGTACCTGGCGTGATCGGTTACTTGTTAATTGTTGTGCTATTGTTTTGGTAAACACACCGGGAACCACTATAAGGTAGATTTGTAAACATGACGTGTGTAACCATTTTTCAATTGTTATCTTTAAAAAAGCAATTTACCGCCTCCAAATCGGGTCACGGCAAATTCAGTTGGTCGGTGGAGAAGAGAAACCAAACATATTTTTATTTATGGTATATGTTCAATGTGTAAGCATTCATACAGTTTATAAAATCTGTATGTTCACCAAGTATATCAATCCTATATTGTTTGGGAAATAAAGGCTTAAATCATTACTTAAAACCTAAAATATACATAAAACTTTTGTCAGTGACAAATAGCATGAAGGGTTAAAGCAACCTTGAAGGATTACGAAATTATATATAATATAATATATATATATATATATATATATATATATATATATATATATATATATATATATATATATATATATATATATATATATATATATATAATATAATCATGTACCGTAAAAACATATACCTGTTGCAGGGATATGTAAACATTTAGTATACAGATTTGATAATTCAGACTATCAAACGTTTTATATCACAATGCAACGTTTACGAACATTTTATATACACCGCAGTTGTGTATACTGAAAATGTATTATCTCAATCAGTAAAATAAGAACTGCTGATCTTCGCATGGGCCATGGTTGAGATATACGTGTGTTTCCCATGGTTCCAGAGTAGGTCTTCTTAGGCGGCGGCATGTTGAACCTTTGTTTAAATTCCTGACGCTCGACGCGATTTGCAAATCCAGTGTTCCGAAAGTTTCCATCAAAAGCTCGGCATTCAGCTTGCTCAGATCGTCGTTTTTAAATTTGTTGGAACCGTTAAATTTGTTTTCCTAATAAATTGATTCGACTTTGACGACGCACAAATGTAATGATGCTATTTCTGTTTTCGTTATTTTTAAAATATCCGAAGGTTTGAGACTCATGTGTAGGTTTTTCGATTTTGTTAGTAAGAAACATTAATGTCAATTAGTTCGCAATGGATATATATGTTTATTTGTTCTACGCTAAACGCATGATGTGTATTGGCATAATATATCATACCATCAAGTCCAAGTGTGCACTTCGGGCATTACATATTTTAAATTACATATTTTAAATTATACATACAACATACAACAATAAAAGATGTTTTCTAGACAGGAAATTTGTATAAATTTGATGATTGTTACCAGATGTTTGTATCTGTTTAATCCTTTAAACACCTAAATTTTGTATCGAATACTATAACATGTACGGTTCAAGTGAAAGCTAGTCTGCTGACGAAATGACCACAAATCCCACAAATTCAGATGTTTCACGCTATAACGAGTGAAAATTCAAAATAATTCTTACTTATACTACTTTTTGTCTTATATTTCTCATGTATAATTCAAATATAATTCTTTGATTTTGGAATAAGATTCAGTCGCTATTTACTCAACGGTTACATCTTACATAAAAATTACATCATTGTGATTGTGGAATACTTGATATATTTTAGTAAAGTGAACTTATGTACATTGGAGTATTAACCCAGTTTTTGTCCTTTCCTTTAATTGTTGTTTATTAACACACGTATAAAAATAATTTGTCTTTAAATAATAATAAAGAGTAAGAAGCAAAGTTAAATAAATTATATACTTATAACATATGAAAATCATGTAATAAATAAAACAAGGAAATGAAAACGAAAAGTGAGAAATGATTTAGACATACAGAAAGATGGAAAACTGAACGAATTAAAGCATCTCTTCAATTTACTCTTTAAAAATTAAACAATAAAACCACAGCCTACCTGGATCTGTGCTGTCAGCACGTGTTACACATAAGCCAAAAAGTATATATCCCAAATAAAACATCTAAAACAAGCAAATTTATATTTCAAATAAACATCTATCGGAATGTAGAGAAATATTTTATAAGCATATGCACGCGGTATTATTTGTTTTGAAGCGCTAAAATGTGTGCACTCGACATATGTCAGAGTATAAATGTCAATGAATTAATTTGTGGCAGTTAACATTCTGTTGATATTTAGACACGCTCTGTTATATTCATTTTCACAAGATAATAGTCACAGCGCTTCAAGCACTGACCTTACTCGATATTATGCAACACGGACGAAATGCCATCAATTATTAGTTATAGGTTAGGAATGACTATTTGCGTATTATATGTTTACCAGGAATATGAAATGAAACTGTTGGAACACAATACACTCACAGTCCTTCATGGACTGTTCTCTTTATGTAAGCGTTTTTAAACTCAAATGGTAACACAATAGTTACATTATTTATTTAATTACTGATGCCACGTCTTGTTCGAAGTTTTCACATATATAAACCAAAGTTGCAACCTCTATTGATCATCATTCACCGGAACAAAGGCAAAAAAAACATTATATTTACAATGAACATCATCATCATTGCCTCTATCTAAAACTATAAACAGTTGGTACATGTAATAATAAACCGTGTACAGCTCGATAGATGTTCAAAATGCAAAGCCCATTAAAAAGCGATATCTTCCAAAATCACAGCTTGAAAAGTAATAATTATGGTAAAAAAAAATCGTTCAATCGAGCACTACAACCTAGGATATCATTCAGAAAGTTATGTAAAGCAGAAATTTTAATGTTGGACGTTTAAAAAATTTAGCCACATAATCTGCAGTACTAGTTTCTATTGTTTTAATTCATAATACGTTCTGCTACGCGCCCAAGACGCTTTACAATCCATGCGAGCGCATCGAACAAAAGAAAGCAACGTGTTTCGAATGACGACATAGGATTTGGTGATATAAATAGGGGTAGAATGATGTTGAATATTCGTACCGATCTCCATCTATTCATTTTCAATATCATATAATTTAACAAGCATATTATGTGTGTACGACTATTCACTAGTAAAACACTGTAATTTATTTTATTAATAATCACATATAACAACTTTAATAAGGTCATGTATTGTGTGCATGTTTTATTGGCATTGTCTTCACGACTTAAGGATGCTCAGAAAAATTGGAATGAGGTAACTTTCATAATGCATTTTACCGAAACTACTTGTTCAAATGATTTCTTAGTCAATCCGATTACCTATTAAGTCTTTCTCTCAAATTAGTTGCGCCCTTGCCAACAGGTATTTATAAGTACTCACGACTAACTGAGTATTTCCCACTTGAAGGTGAACTCGTGGGAAATATATATTCAACGAGGTAACGGTATAAATAAATCAATCCATATGTTATCTCTGTTCCACTGCAGTATTAAAAATTATATAATGACGACTCTGCATTTACATGTCTATTTATATGATTGTGTTTTATAGCTTGACAGTTTCCAAAATACACTTATCTGAAAAAAGTATCTGTTTGAAAACAATCCATATAGAACATCAAAACGTACATTGTAAAATACGATACACACCCAATTTGTTTAAAAAAATATGATACTCACATAACAGGAACAGGTGCACATTTGCCAGTCCAACACATTATTATTTGCAAACAGAAGTGCTATTAAAATGAGTGCCATAAACTAAAATGTGTAAAGAACCCAAAACGCCTTTGCCAAAATGTTATTTTTGTGCTTCCTCGATTAACAATTATGCTGGGAGGTGCTGAGAAATGACACTTGTTTAACCTAATTTTGCGCTCAGGTTATAATTATACGTATATGACAGATACATACGAACAAACTTATTTTTGTAAACTTAAGCCAATGATGTTTAACTTACCAATGTATACATGTGATGATACGAAATTAAAATATAAATATATCTTAAAAGCCCATAAACACTAAAAATCATCGAATTTTTCGTACAATTGTTCGACAAAAAAAGTTAAAACACAAAAGATCAGTGTTCCTTATAGCCACAATTTTAACGCTTGATGTAGTACGGTATCATAGATTTAACATCAAAGCGCTGCAGGCACTGAAGTTGTTCGCTATTCCATAATCTTAGACGCAACTTAATTTTCAAAATTATGTTATAGCTTTTTATATCGCAAGTTTGAAATGAACACAACCCATTCACAATTATAAAAGAGTGTGTCTTAGAGCACAGGTCGAGATGTGTGTGAATTGTTTATCCTCATAATTATGTTATGGAGATAACTTGGACAAAATAACAACAATATATCTCTTTTTTCGCAATTGTTTGATGCACTGGCAACCATCTTTAAAATTTCGGTTGCCTTGCTAAATAATAACAATCCTAGAATCAGTTGTTATGTGTATCAAATCCTTTATCAATTTTCTTTAAATTATTGAGCAACATTTGGCCTACATGACAGACTTTTAATGCATCATGTCGTGTTAGCCAGAATTGAGTAATTTCATAATGGCATAATTGAATCACAGTCGCAAAGACATTAAAGGGACCTTTTCACGTTTTGAGAAAATTAAACGATTTAATAATTTGGATAGTTCTGTTGTTGTCGTTATATTTTTTTATACTGCAATGATTGCTTATACATATATAAAGTATAAAATACATCTCTCATTGTATGAGCAAGGATGGCCAAGTGGTCTAAACGATTTACTTTTATTCCAGGGGTCAGTGGTTCGAGCCCAGTTGAGGGTAACTTTTATTTTTAATTTCATTCTTAGTTATTTTTAATTGAGCTTTTAATATCCAATGTTTTCATTTATCAATATTAAGCATTTAATGACAATGTGTGAAAAGGTTTAAGATGTTTACTAAAAAATGACACAAGGTAAAAATTAAGAACCCATTGGTTGTTTATTTGATTTAAAAGTGATTTTGTTTATTTGCCTTGTCAGCGAGGTTTCTTTGAAGTTATTATCACTTTCATCTTTTTTTTCAAATCATTAATACAAAAGATAATTTAAGCTTCATTTTAGGAAAACAGGGCTTAATGCATATGCATTAATTGTCATCCCAGTACCAGAGACTCTCTTTAAACGAAAAACACCATTAAATCAGAAAGTGACGTCCTTGATTAGCTTGTACGCATTGCACAGGCTAATCAGTGTGCAAATGCTAATCTTATTTGACATGCATTAGGCCCCGTTTTCCATGAAAGCAGCAAATATGTACAGATTATAATGATAAACTGACCAATGTCGTCGCACAAGCTGTTAAACACTAGACTGGCCAATGTCGTCGAATAAGCTGTTAAACACTATTGATTACATACACACACATTTAGCCCCACTGCTTATCCTTTGAACGTTTCATCTAAGGTGACCTATAATCACCAATAATAACATTCCAAATAAAACCAGTAGGTGCCTTTAACTTGAAGCAATCTTGAGGTTAGTTTTCTCGTAATAGTACGATAGTTTCAACCTCGTTGATTTTTTATAACCTCAAAACGCAGGTATATTACGAGATCTCGTAATTAGGTGCCTTCAGTCACGTGCGTAAAATCGACCTCATAGCTATATCGTAAACACTCATTGGAAGCAGATCGATGTACATGAATGTCTATGATATTGTGTCTATTATATTGATATTATTCGGTTATTTAATAATATATTTTAGAGCATGACCTACGCTCCAGAAGTGAAATAACGTAATGCTTAATTTTGTTTATTACACGGGTGTTATTACACTAGTTATATTACTGTGCAATTACTTCATTTTTGACGAAATGACGTCATAATTCCAGCGAATTTCTTCAGATTTAAAACTCTTTCACAATGTGAATAAACGGTGAAAAGAGCGTAAAATAAAAAGAACATTTGTTGGTCATGTTATAAATAGAATCTTAGATTCGTGGTCATTTTGTAGTGAATCTATTAAACTCGTCATCTAAATAAAGATAAAAACTCGGCAAGCCTCGTTTTTATCTTTATTTAGATGACCTGTTAAATGAATTCAATACAAAACGACCACTCATGCAAGATCCTATATGTCTTGCCTTCTGAAGAGTTTTCAATAGCATTTGATACATCTATATTGTAATATGATGATATGGATTTGACCCACGATTTATGACTGAAACAATGCTGTTCTGTTACTCCACAATTATTTTGAAGGTGCTACTTTACATGAACATCAGCTTGATTTCATAACTTCATAGCGAAACGAATGTGTGAAACGTGCGTGTATGAAAGGTATTCATCAAATTGACAGACATGATCTAACATGAATCCATACTCCTATCACGTATGTGTAAGTCTTTACGGAAGCGTTTTAATATAATACAGTTTTGAGAGTATCTAATAAAATCTTTTGGATTAAAAGGGTGCACAAGGCTCTGTCTGTTTGTTTTTTTTTCTTTTTTTTATAACATCATTATCTAGTGTATATACTGTATGTAGCATTGAAAGATGTCTGCTGGTATATAATGTGAAGGTTGTGTCTTGATCGCGAAGCAAATGTCTCCGCATGGAATTCAGTCGTTCACATTAATGCTATTGAACCGATAAGGCATGGACAAGCGTGAAACTTGCAAGGATATTCGACTGATATTTGACATTTTGTATAACCATAGAGCGCTCGCGGTCTCCGTAATGCACTTACTCTCCAACATGAGGCATTACAACACATCCATCGCTCTTTAATCGCATACACTACAATCAAAAAGTCTAAGCAGCCAACAAGTATTACACTCGGAAAAAAAGCGTACAGCGACATGAGAAATGTTAGCTAGTAATAAAACATTGTTAGAAACATGTGCTACGCCCACGTTTTGTTTCAATCCAATATAGCGTCGCGAATAAATAAGCACAAAACGTTCTACGTCCAAAATGTGCATGCAACAACACGCTGTATTGAAGGATTATTTGCATAAACACACAGAATATGGAATAATGCAACGTCCACTTCATATTTAAAGAAATTGACCATCTACAAAAATAAAACTAAATTTAAGTGTTGAACATATGAATCACGTAAACGCCTACAACATGTCCGGATATGAATCGGGCATGTCCAGTGACAGTTGGCAGCGGTATATAGTAATTTAAAGTCGCGTCTTCCATAACAATATATCAATATCTGATAATGATAACCAAAAACAATCGTTTATTACATTGTAATTAGTTGGTTTCCTTGGCACACCGAGATTCGTAAGGGTGAAAAAAGTTTGGGTAAACTTTTTTATTGATGAGCTCTCTACTCTTATAAGTGAAAAATGTGGAACGTGCATTTTAGTACAAGTGCAAACTCCGTTGGAAGATAATCTTAATGAATCTGCGATAATAGTTTTTTAAATGAAAAAGAATCGTTTTCGAAATTTAAACTTCGCACATGTAAGTACCTTTTAGCAATTCCTCTTTGAGATTGATTATGCAATTTAATGCTAATTACTTATCCTTAATTATTGGTTTTAAGTATTATTTTCATTCCGTTCATTTATTATTTGTTGCTCAAAATCGGCTGTACGATGGGATTTTTTTAATTGCCCATGGGATGTTTTTTCCATGGGCATTGTCACTATTTTCACATATGAGAAAAGTATCCCGTTGGAATTTTGAAATTATTAAGTACTAAAACATCATTTTAGGACTTAATTGTCGTTTATATATGGTTAATGTATTGAGAAAATCCCATACTGAAAGTAATAAAAAAAGTATTTTGTTTCTTATTTTTAGAGACTCTCATTTTTCCGCAATACTAAATTATAACAAATGATGAACAATCGACGGAATTTTAATGCCTTTAATTCCTGAAAAAGTCAGATGGGATTTTTTCCCATGGGGTATTTTTATCATATAATTAAATGGGAAAACATGTTACTTTGTAAATGGGGAAAAAATTAATAATAATAATCATAAAAAATTGGCATAGCATTAATACTAGTCTTTCACAGATCAGGTATTCAGATGAGTTATCATATTTATAAGAAATTTTTAGAAAATAAATAAATTAAAAGAGAAATTAAAAATGCCTTTATACAAATACTATATAAAGGAAAATAAAACACAAACATTCTTTTTGAAAATACGTTGCAATCCTCATATCTATCTGACTAGGATACACATTGCATAAGTCTTCTTTTTTTAGAAAAAAAACCCCATCGTGGTAATCTACTAGACAACTGATTTGCAAGTTCAGTCAAATGTTTTGACTGTTTCACGATCAAACTTTCATTGCAAAATCTACTCTCAAACTCAGTCAACAAAGAACTAGTACAAAACCATATTTCAGATAGTAATAATGCAAGTTCATGGCATTTGTCGTTTTGTTTATCAAAATAATATAATTTAAAACAAAATGCTGTATTGAAAAGCTCTTCAATGCAAAAGTATAAGCGGCAAAATATTGAGCATAAATTACCCCCCCAAAAAAAGAAAAAAACAAAACTTTGAAAAAGTCTTTGCACTTAATATTGACTACTTTTCAAACTGTTCCAACTCCATAAATACATCTCACCATAATACAAACAATCATATGAAAAGCGTTTATGCATAATTGAATAAGGTTCGCCATTATGATACAGCCCAATAATCACGAATACAACACTTATGAAATCAATCATATGAGTAGAGCCTCCTTGTACTTTGTATTGACTCTCGCTTCTATGTGGACACACTGACACTGTGTTATGTAGATTTCTTAAATTAAACAAAACCAATCGTACATATGTTTTATAATATAATCTAAACTAAATATTATATATATGTGTGTGCGTTACTTTGCAACTCGACAGAGTGATAAACGTTTGTTTCAAGTATATCAAGGACTGTTTTTTTTTACAAAAACAAAATAAGTGTAAGAAATCGTTACCATGGGAAATTTAAACTTATGTCAACCTAGAACCGGAATATCATTTAACACGTTAAATAAATGGACTAGGGTTAGTTGAATGTAGTGGTTAACGTAATACACATTATGCTCGCACCTGTGTAGACCTCATCTCTGTCTCTACGGTACGAACGTCGGTAGATGTGAACCATGGTAACTTTCTCTGGCGGAGAGCGTCGCGTACTTTTCAATGAGACACTGGGTTATTTAATATGAAACACTCATCCGGGTTCGTGTACAACTGAATCTCCGTAAATGAGGTTAAAGTGACGTGTTTACAGTTTAACAAAAAGACAATTAAAACACAATGTTATGGATAAAAAAAAAAAAAATATTTCATACTTCAACAGGCGAAGAATCAATTTGCTGAAAAAATGTTTAAAAAAACTTGGGTTTTATTTTAATAAACAATTATCTAAAACGGTTAAATGAAAATGCGTTTAGAATGATTTTCATTATTTATTTGGAACAAACACATATATTTCTAGCCAAGCTTTTAAAATATCGTCGTTATATCCAAATCCTGCGATGTGAAATTGTAGTGCGTTAAATTTCTGAAGGATAGGGTCTGAAGGTCACTGGTTTAAATCACGGGGCAGGTGACATTTGTCTTCAACTTTTATTGTGATGCTTTAATAATCATTTTAAGCTATGCAAAATACAATATATTAGTTAACCCACTAAATGACCCTTAAAACATCGACTACGTTGAAGTTATATTTAAGGCGTTTATTCAACATTACAGTATTTATTTATACTTACTTTTCTGTCAAACATGCATTGTACCAGAAATATCAGTAACCCATGTGATATAAAAGAGAATTCATTTGTAAGTAAAACTTAGTTAGACAATAAGTCTTTTATTTAGGTATGTTTTATATTGATTTAAAATTTATATCAAGAGTAAACAAACTTATGTATGGCATTTATCTTAAGATATATATTTTATGCATACGTTTCCTTTTTCTATAAGCACTACACATGCGACACTATTAGAATTTGGTGAAACTCTGACATGTGTTGAACATCATACGCGATTGTTTGTACTAAATATGCAGATAGATTAACATCTTAACTATCATAGTAGTTGCTTTTATCTCTTAATCGTATTGTTGTACAAAGCTATCAACTACAAGCGATATTCAACGTTTAATGGACACCTGTAGACTGTTGAAGATGGCGAACAAGTACTGGAAGACGAGCGTGTCATTGTTTACTGCAAAAAATGCCGAACACCCAGGTGAGGCCCAGAACGGGAAGTAGAATACACACGCTACGAACATCGGTCCTGTGATAATACAGGTAGACACATGAGCTTAAATAAGTGAAGCTCATTAATGTAAAAGGGTATTACGAGACTGTGAATCAAAGTTTTTGCGATAGTTCGTGCCATTAAATACATATTACGCACTAATTCGCTCTGCAACAAAGCTGTTAACTAAAATCATCTTGTTTTGCTGCAAATTATCAAATAGATTGTAAAGAACGTTATTTTTTTATAATGTTATTTCTCATATATAGTATTCTGTATTATTTGATTTCGAGAACAAGCTCAACTTACTTGACTTTCTCAGCGTCTGTTTTCTTTGACATGGCGGCAACTCCGAACAATTGTTTCAACACGATCACCAGGATAATCTGGTTAGTCTGATATCAACATTAAAACACCAAACAGCGGTGAAATTGTTCTTATACATGAGCAAAGCAGATTTCACTAATACATTCACTTCAATTTGATAAGTTTTATTCCCAGCGAATACTTTCATGTTCATATAATATAATCCTTACAATAGTCAGCGATACGTTATCATGATACTTTATGTCTAAAAGGATATGCATCAAATACCAAATAAAAAAATATCTTTTTTAATAAAAAGGTATGGTATAACATGTTTCACAAGTTTCTGTTTTATCTGCAAAACAGTTGAATAAATCGAACATGTACGAAGGATGCGCTCGTAATTTAAGTTTTCAATACATGTTCGGTCACATTCAAATACTGTTTATGTGTGTCCCGCTGTGATAACTGCTTTAATCGCACTTTACACTCCGTATGCCTAACAATGGTCAGCTTCAAGCAGAGTGATTATATGTACTTGACTTTAGTCTTCAGACGTAAGACATATCACGTCAACATTCAAATCAATTTTGCCAAGTAACTTGAAAATCAATTTCTGCGGGACAAACAATTGCTTTTGAAGAACCAAAAGTCAATGTTTCATTGTTCAGTTTTCTTTGCGACGTGTCAAGAGATTCGCACTCCTGTCAAACAAAACACATTATCAGATCAAATTACTCGGAACCGAACTATTTTATATATGACCTACACACTTGCTATTGACATAGATGCCACATGTCGCCTTTCACATGCTTCTATTAAAAAAAACTGTTGAACAACCCATTTATGGCAGACACAGATGTGGTTCGAAAAGAACGTCACAGGGCTCAGTACTCTAAGTGTGACCTTTCAATTGAAAATAAAAATATATAACTTGCGCACGACACTACGCCATTAAACGCTTGTCAATTCTAACGAAATCTGCTTCGGGATATTTGTATATAAGCATATTAAATTGAATGGCTTCGGCTAATCTGTTAGGCCAACCGGGCGCCAGTCTGAAAGCATTTAATTCCAATTCACCCAACAGAGAGCTCGCCCACCTGTACCGTTCCTATTTTATGAACCCTTTAAACACTTGAAGAAGATATATATAATATTACCACGACTATTGCAAGGACTGGTCCTGAAATGCACAAAGGAGCTGCAGTACGAGATATACAATATTGGTTCAATACAGCTTTAATGGAATGGTTAACAGGTTAGAAAAATGACATTAAAATGTCACAGAATCCGTAAAATTGTATGCGTTATATTAAATAAGATCAATAGCATATTAAGTTGAAATTAGAAACCCATGTTCCATTTAAAATAATCATATATCAAAATCGATAAATTTAGCAACAATTCGTAAAGTGTATCATCGATAATTTGGAAATTACATATATTTTAATGTAAATGAGATTTTAATATAAAAGAATGTGTTTTAATACAAAGGGTCCATGTTCGAATTCCGGTAAAAGCAAACTTTATAGGCATCTTATATTGCTTGCGTTTACAATTGTTTTAGAATTGTGTAAGTATTAGAACATTCATAGTAAAAACATATAATAACAATATGCAAAAACACGAAAATCAAGTCCCTTATTACTCTAAATTCTGTAACGAACATAAAAAACTTTACAATAATACCAGTTAACGTATACTATTTTTGTTTTATGTCAAGTGTCCACTTACATTCAAATGCATGGTACAATAAATTATATCATTGGTTTTATATTTAAAAGAAAGCTCACAATCTGCCATTGCCGTAACCATCCAACAGTGTCGCGACCATGGACACACCAACAATGATTGCAGGAATACCTAAACAAATCATGGAATGATTTTATGGCGTAATGTTTTGCTTAAATTTAATAAAAAAGAATCATTGATCTAGATTCATAATGGTTTTATTTAGTCATTATATGTATTATATATAATCATCAGTGGATCTTTCGATTCACACATAAAAAACTAACGGGATGAATTCAAAACTTAGTGTGAATGTGAAACATACTTAAATTTTAGTTGTGTTCTGTTCTTTATGCTGTTTATATATCACTAGAATAGGAACTGTTTGTAGTATATATACTTTTTAATAAAATCTTCATACAATACTTGAAAAGGTAGTCAAGTCGAACAATTGATCATGTTCTGTCTAAATAACAATTGATTGTGTCGATGATATTTTTATAAATAACCTTCATTCAAATGTTATACATATATGAAAGGTATAACATACAACACAAAAACAAACATCAACAACATACAACAAAGTCAAGAAGTAAGGGATAATATCCCTCTTGATAAGCGGACTCAGCACCATCAACGCAATAAAGCCTCCTTCTGCCAACATCAGAAAGAATGCCACAAAATACACGTAGTGAAGCAACACGGCGGTAAATGTACAAGCGCCCTAAAAAAAGCAGATACACACAGTATCATGTTTTGCAAGCTGTCAGGGTATACGAATGTTTCAGACGCTAAGTATCTTCAAAAACATCTCCAGTAGACGTTTTGGTCCGTTTTGCTTCCGCAGACAGTTGATACAATTTTAAGATTTATTCAACTTGAAGTTATAAAAATTGCGACAATCACTGTTACAGGAAAGGTTACTTTGTTGTTGTATGTATAAGTATAATATATTTATAAATATGCGAAAGGCATAATATTATCATGACACTACCGTTCCCATGCAACAGTACAGAATCATACAATACCATTGATTGTGTTCGTTTCAATCCTATGAGAAACGCTAGATACGCAACGAATAGAGCTGCGCACAGGTTTAACAGCAATGTTGCTCGCTTTGACTTCACCATCCTTGCATACAATAATTAAGAACGATGCTTTAATACAAATAGTATACACATGCATTAATACAAATCTTCGATATTATTTATAAATGAAACTATTTGAGAACACACACATGGAATGGTGGGTTTAACGGGTAGATTTATGTTGATTTACCGTTGTCTCTGCAGCAAAGCAATGTTTATAGTTATGTACAGTTAAAATATAACACGTCAAAGTGACAAAACGAAGAATATGAACATTTTGTTTGCGTACCTTGAGTCTTGAGTTTTTGAAAACAGTATTGATGTCATATTTCTGAAGAGAGAACCACTAAATGTCAGTCCACCAGCTGAAAATAACAGTTTAGCTGTATTGGTATTGTAACCTTCCATCATAATCTGAATAGAACAAGCACCGTTAATATACGCAATAACAAGTGTCAATATGAATTGATTAATAAACTACTTTAGTTGGTATAAATAGTTATCACACATAAATTTTACATTGTATTTATAATAAATATGCGTAACAAAGCGTAGTTACTTCCACGGCATGTAACTTCAATCGTGTCATTTCGCGTCATTGCTCAATCAGGAACGTTACTGTTTTTCCCACTGATTGGAAACGTTATCTTTAAGAATTGCTCAACAGAGCGTATTGCAAGAACTGAAACAAACAACAACATTAATTAATATATCACGCGTGGTTTAAAAATAATCTGGGTACAAGTTGTGTTGTACAGAACGTATACAACAGTTGGGTTTTTACTCTTTAAAGAGCATTTATGTTCATATTAAAGTGATTTTTTATCTTGAAACTTACAAATGTTTTCTTTCCGAACGGTCATATTTTGTTTTTATACAGCATTGTTGTTAACAACTTTGGATATAAAGTCATCCAGTATATTGATCACTCCGGCAGCTCCGCCCTATGAAATGAATACATTTGGGAAATTACTGAGTGAGAAATCTATGGAATAATGTCAGGGGGCACACGTATACGGGAGCTTACCGCGTTTAAGTGAGAAAGTTGTTGCAAAACTTCAAAGATGGCGTCGTTTAAGTGTTTTTCGTGAAGGAGTAGCGGATATTTTTACCCGGTAAGCCTGTTTATATTTATATTTCTTTTAAATGAATAAGCCCTTTCGGCTCTACGGTGTTTTTGCTCCCCTCGGTTTTTTTGTTTCAAAACCGAAGACGTCGGAATAGAAAAGTTATTGAAGCAAAACCGTCGACAAATTTGTTGTTTAATTTCTTGACCTTCGAGATGTTGGATGTTCGAATATCATTTTCTCTCATAATAAACAGTATTTGTGCATGTGTACAGTAAAATATAACATAAATCACGAATATTTTATTATCTCGACGCATTGTTATGTCTATTTATTCATTTAATGCCGAATTATAACGGGTTAACCCCCATTTTTGGAACTAAACTTCCTTTTAAGCACATTTTGGGACCTGCCTTCCAATTGATTAACAGCTCTTTCCTATGTTAAAAGGTTTTAGGCGAAATAACTTTCGTGAATGAATTCCGCATTGATGCGAATGTCTTGGAAAACATTTTCACTTGAAGAAATCAAGAGTTTTCTTTTTTCTATTAATTGTTTTATTATTAATTTGTATTATTATATGTTTTATCGCGTACTTAACGCTAACATTTAGTGTGTGTAATATAAGACATTCGACGGTATAATAAACACAGTGTAATTCTTACCTGTTTATTTTAACACATATGGACATACTCATGTTTGAATATGCATCCAACGGAATACTATGCTTACTATTTCCAGATACCTAGACGCAAGTTATATATGTTGAGGATGCCAAGATTAAAAAAGACGGCGTAACGAAGTGTGTACCGCTCTAGAATGCGATAGGTACATGAAAACCCACCAATCAAACAAAAAAGATTACGTCGAAGTACCTTGCCAAACAATCACATATACGTGCAATAAAAGTGTAATGAAAAACAGAACAGGGTAAAGCCGGTTTGATACTAGTATAAGGTTGATGTAACCAAATACTGCCATTGTTGCGATTCGGAATACATTAAGTAATTTGGAATACCTGACATCTGCTTAGAAGATGCATATCGGTGGATGTTTTTTTATGATACTTAAATATGAATTGTTTATCTAATACAATGACATTTGACGCGTTTTACCATAACAAAACTGATACATGTATGTGACTTTGATGTGACACATTTTGGACGACCTTCTTTTAAACCAGTTCTGAGTTGGTCACTATACTATAACCGCAAAAAGTGAATTTGTAGTGGATAGAAAGATTAGTGCAATTGCAATACACGATATGATTTCAGTAGAAGTGATCAATATAATTTTTATACATGTATGTTTTTTCTCTTTTATACCTATGTGAATACATATTATTTATGACTGTTGTATTGAGGGAATAAAGTATTGGTTAACTTAGAAAGATTATTTCGTTTGTTCCCAACATTGCCTTCTAATCGTTAGTAATGTTAATATGTCAAATGCAAAACGAATTAAATCCGACCCAAATCTTTGTTTTATTATGTATGTAAGTGCTGAATTCAATTGAAAATTTATGCAGAGACATCGTAGGAAGAAATGACGTAACACAGATAATGGTTTATTTTCATAACAAAGTGAGAAACTAGCATCATGACATATACGGAATAAAACGTGTAAGTAAGTAGCACTTATAGCAATTATATGTCAGACGTGTCTATGTAGACTTTATAAATAAAACAAAAACACTACAAACATCAGCTGTACATGTTTTGTTATGTTCGTGTTTTTTATTTGCTGTTTTAGTCCGGCTCTGTTGAAGGATTCTTTCTTGCATATTCTACATTTAAAGTCATGTGGTCCATGAATGGGGCATGATATCTCAATCCTCCCCTGATGTAAAATTCCTGATTACACATACTGCAACGAAAGATGCATCATCTGAAAAGACAGTAAAAGAATGGTTAAAAAAAGTTCATAGCAGAATAAGGTCGACACGTCATAAATTACATGGAATTAATTATAATATTACTGAAAGATAAACGTTCTATTATCTCGTACATTAGCCACCACACAACCCATCTTCTTGAAAATAGGTGAATTGATTCAATTGGTCGGCAGGTTTTTCGAACAGCATTATTATTATTCTACAGTAAGTAACGTGATTAAGAAAACACTTATATTGCACCACGTAACATGCTATAAAACTATAATATTGAAGTACACATATACACTTTATTTAAGATGGGTAGGTATATCATGTCAAGCTCTTTTACATATGAAAGAGCTGTTTGTCATTTGGAAGTCAGGTCCCAAAAGGAAGTCAGTTCCAAATAAAAGGGTTAAACCAATAATGTTTGCCAATAAATTAATTATCAGTGATAAAACGGCGTCGGTAAAATGAAATAATCATGATTTTATTTATATTTTACTGTTCACGTGTGTCAATACTGTGTATTATAAGAGAAAATGATATTTGTACATCCAATTTCTCGAACGTCCCGTAAGTAGACAACAGATTTGTGGACGGTTTTCCTTCCATAATTTTTTTATCCCGACGTCTACGATCTTGAAACAAAAAACCGAGGGAAGCACACACACCGGAGAGCCGAAACGGCGTATTCATTTAAAATAATTATAAATACAAAAGGGCTTACCGGGTGAAAATATCCTCCCTTCCTTTAAGAAAATCCAACAAACGACGCCATCTTTGAAGTTTTGCAACAACTTTCTCACTTAAACGCGGTAAGCTCCCGTATACGCGTGCCCCCCTGAATATTAACTATGCAATTACTTTTTCGCTACAAAATAAAATAATAGACTCAACATCTTGCTACATTAATAACGATATAAAACGAATGTATCAACCTTGTCCAATAAGGCACGCCATAATTGCGCTGCCCTATTGTTATCCACGACATCGACGAAAGACTGCAAACATATAATTATACTTTACAAGAAACTAGAAATAATCAGAATAATTAACATGGTCAGTCTTCATTGCCATATTCATATATACATCATCACACTCATTTTTCTTTGTGTGTGCTACGAAAGGTTAATGTGTGTAGTTGTAATTGATAACCTGAATTTATATAGTTTTACCTTTATAATGAATACCTATGTTTACCATTTCTCTGATAGCAACTACTTACTACTTACTCGGTCGCGATGTTAATACTTAAAGTGACAATCATATGTTGACATAGATATAACGTATTTCTATTACAAAAATGTACCTCTCGGGTCGCAAAAAACACCAACGTCATTTTCGTGATGGCAATTTTGATAAATTTCCCAACCTTCATGGGTACAAATTTCAATAGAAAGTTCAGCCCCGGAACACTTTAGATTGTCCTTCCAAATCTTTCCAATGTCTTTCTTAAAATCGAAGCCGCTAAAAAAATGCTGGGGTTGAAACTGAAAAGGAAAGAAACAGCATGAATACACGTATCGTGTACAAGGGTGCATGCGTGCACAAGTGTGTGTGTATTTGTGTGGTGGCGTGTGTGCGTGTGTGTGTGTTTGCGCGCGCGTATTGGTGTGTGTGTGTATATGTGTGTCGTTAGATACATTACATTTCGAATTTACCATGACATTACTTATAACATGAGAACTGTTATCATGATACGAACAGCATACATTATTATAAGTCTTTTATATTCATGAAAGTGAAAAATTAACATATGCAATCCCAATATTTGGAACTTATCATTTGTATACATCTGTAATATTTGTGTGCTTTGTATAATAACACGTTTAATCAAGTACTCTGTCAGTGAAAAAAGGTTCTTGCGTTCGTCGTATGGGTGATCAAAAATTAACGAAAACGAGATACGCTAAGATAAACTGACGGATATTCATGATTAAAATTATAACAAACTAACAAAAAAACAAGAACAAAATTTAAGAATATCTGTCTAGAAATATGCTTTAATTACTTGTCAGGTATCAAAACAATAAGCACAAGGTTTAAGTTTATCGATCTAAAAATGTGCTTTTATTAATTATCAGGTAATCACGGCAAAAAACAATCGTAATCAATACACGTACCGAAAAGTTGAGTATGCTTGTACATCCGTCATATTGTCATTCTAAATCATATTCACTGTACATTGAGTAGAAAAGAACGTATGTTTCAATTTTTCGATCTAGATTGTACGATAAACGAAATGTATCTTAGTTCAACACATAGACGCTTTTACATATTGTCAAGCTAAATATACGGGGAAAAAACAAAAACACGGAATATGATTAGACCTAGTAAACGGATACTCTCAAAGGAATAAAGGATAAATAACGGTACATGCATGCGCGTAGGTAACTGTATTTCTGCCACATTGTCGATCTAAAAATCCGAAAACAAAATATATGTAGATCAATAGCCGGAATAAAAGGATAACTAACGGTTCATATATATGTGTTGGTAACTATTGCTTCGGGAAAATGTGTAAAACAAATGGTATGTCCGCCACATTGTCTATCTAAATATCTGGAAACGAAATATGTATTGATCAACAGACGTTAGCTCACGCTTCCAAAGGAAGCGTATGAAACAAATATGTGCTTAAGAAAACGTGTAAGGATTAATATTACTAATAGATACGAAAAGGAATATATCTAGATTTAGAGACGGTTCTCATAACAAAATAAAAATAAAATCAACGAAACAATTATATGCGTACGTCAACATATACACGTCCATTTAGATGCGAGAAATATATATATATATATATATATATATATATATATATATATATATATATATCTAGATTAACATAGAAACTAACGAGAAAAAATGAGCTTAAGAAGCAAGTACATGTATGTTCATGAAAAACTGATGACATAGATATACATGCTAGAAAAACTATCTTTAAGAAGAAAAGTGTACATGAATAAGTTCGTATGTCTGTCGCCTAATTTATTCTTGTGTCAAATTAAACCACATTCATAATTTGGTATGAGTTCTGATTGAGAAGTTACGTTCGTTTTTGTATCATTTATATCATGTATGAATAAAAGGGGAAAATATACATTTTTCGTATTTAAAAAAAAAATTACAAGAAAAAGGAACTGTCATTGTATAGAAAAATTGACAAAAGGACTACCAATATTTACATGCAATACTAGTAGTTTTTTTTTTTAAAGCAAAACAAGTTTTGTTAGTCTGTCGTTTACTTTACGTTTATGTCAAACACATATATTTATAAAGGTATTAGTAGCATGTATGTGTTAATAGACTGCTTTTGTTAACAAGCAGAATGTACATAATATATTAGTGTGTTTGTCGTTTACTTTATGCTCATGTTAGTTATACATTCATAAAAAGGTATTAGTCAAAATTGAAACGTGTCCTTCGTTTTTCATAAACAATTATGCACGAAAAAAGGAAAAACCAAACAAAAAAACAAAAGTCTTTTTGTTTGGTAAAGAAAGAGAAGAACAATGACAAGAAAAAAACAAGACGTGTTTGGTTAAATGGCATTGTTTAGAAATTGACATAAGAACTTGTTTACATGAACAGAAACATAATTTCGGTGATCTATACAGTGATTAAACGCTGCACTGCAAATGCAGTGTGTGTGTGGGTGTGCGTGTGTGTGCGTGTGTGATTGCGTGTGTGTCGAAGAAAATGGCAGTTCCTTATTTGATTTGAATGAGGAGTAAGGAACCAGTTACTCATTCCTTTTTCAATCCGAATAATGAACTAGGTTATCATTAAATGAAACTTAGTAGGGATGTACTGCAATTAATGCTTTGTTTATACCCAACCTACATTAACAATGATTTTCTTTGATTTATTGGTCTCTTTGGTTCATTTTAATATTTTGTTTAGTATGAAAATGCCAGTTCCTTATTTCTTATTCGCACTGAATAAGGAACTGTGTTATTATTAAATAATACTAGGTAAAATATATTGCAATAAATATTTTTAACTTCGAGCCTACATAAACCATGATTTTCAGCGACATTAACTATTATTTGGTTAATTTCAATTTATGTTTGAGTAAGGCAATACCATTTTCTTATTATCGTCTTTATAATACTTGTTTTCAGCGTGAAACGTCACATAAATTATAACAAAACATGTGAAAAAATACGTCCATATAACATAATCATGCTTAATTAACCCACACATCATCTAAAATATAACATATCCGAAAGTGATTGTCCGAAATACAGGCTTCCGAATAAGGAACTAACTTAACGCCAAATTCCTTATTCAAAGGCCATAATATCGGATACTTAAATTTGGATCATTCGAGAATAGCCCAGCTTTGTATATGTTACTTTTTGGCGATGTTAAGTGTAAGATTTGTTATTTATATCTCTGGTACAGTTCTTGAAGTCTTATCTGACCCTGAACTTTGGTCAAGATGATATGATAGCTGAAAACTAAACATCTTTTTAGATATCATGTTCCGTTTTCATACGAAAACTGTAACGAAGGGATATGATTAAGAATGCAAAATGATTTTAACACGTCTCCACAAAAGAAAGACTGCACCGAAAGCAGCGGTCCAAGTGCCTCTAGACGACTGAAAAGTTTCATCGAAATGCCTCAATATTTTATTTTGAAATTAAAACGGAAAAGCGCGCATCCTAGCTGTAAAAGTGTGTTTTCGTCTTATATATGTTTAGTGCGAATACGCGTTTTTTTGCTCATGCAGACCAACGGTACATTCGGCGACTTTCAACCTCGGCAAATGACGAATGCAAATGTTCCGGACGGCATTTACATCAGTGCGACGTCACTGATTTCACATAAAAGTGAGACTGAACCGGAAGCAGCGGCCAAGGTGCCTCTATAAGACTGGGAATTTTCATCGAAGTGAATCTGTATTTCGTTGTTGCTGTTGTTGTTGTTGTTTTTTTAATAAAAAAAACAAAACTTACATAGCTGTAATTGGGTGGTTTTATTTCAATAGATTTTCTATCTTCGAAAGCGCGTTTTCTCGCTCTAGTATGCGTACGTTACAACCGGCGACCTTCAACATTGGCGCACGATTGAAAGTCGTAGGAACCGACAAAATTGCACTGTTCTCGGTAGTTATAAGTGATATTTTAATATATTGCAGCTTGTTTCGCTTTTATTATTCAGCATCGAAAACGGCACTTTGTTATCATTATAAAATAATACTAATACATATTTGTTATTCCAAATCTACATTAACAGTGATTTTCGTTGATTTATGCATCTCTTTATTCATATTAAGGGGTGTTGCGGCAGTTTATTTAATCGAGGATATATTTATAGCAACACCGATGATGATATTATCATAACTCAATATTTTTGTTATCAGTATCATCAGAAATCACCGTGTTGGTTCATAATACAATTGTCAGTAGTTAGATCCCAGGTGGAGTTAACTTTTTTTTTCTTTCTTTAATTTTGTTCTTGTTTTATACTAGAGCTATTTAGTCCTGTTGTTTACATTTATCAATTTAAAGCATTTAATCACAAACTTCAAAACATGCCGAAAACTTTGAACAAGTACATGTAAATTATTAATGATTAAGGTCGAGTTTGATACTGTATGGTCTTATGTTTGTGATTAAATATTGTTTTTTATTAATGTCTTTCGGTAAGCTGGTGTGATCCCAGTTAAGATTGTTAACAATTTCTAAAGTTTATGCATATTTCTAACTATCTTTGTACCGGTACTTGGGGTTTGCCTAATTGCTGTATTTTATTAAATTTTACGTAGAAAGTAGGGATTGTTAAAACAAAAAATCTCTGTTAAAATTGCGGTGACCCCATTTTTGTATTTGTGTTTTATGATGACAATACGGAGATGAAATTTTTTGAGCAGTTTCGCAGAATTCTATTAGACAGAACAATTTCAAATTCCATTTATGTGGTTACAATTGTAAAAAATGACGTTTTCGGTGACATAAACATTATAAAAAATAAATTTCTTAAAGTTGAACTTGTGTACTCCATTTTATTGGTAGTGTGTGGTTTAATTAAATGGTATATGATGTATCTTAGCTTATATAATATCTATATGTTGCCAGTGTCATAGATTATTAATTATTTTTACGCAATTAGAGATTTTTTCGTTTTATTGCAAAAGTACATGTTAAATAATGGTGAATAAAATCAATACAAGGCCGGTGACCCAATGTTTTTATTTCATTGTTCATATAGTATTTGTATATATATATCTTAAATATAAATTTTGGACATTATATATTGGATGCAAAAAAATAACAGCAAAACTGCAGCAACACCCCTTAATATTTTTTTAAGTAAGAAAATGCCAGTTTCTTATTCGATTTGAATAAAGAATAAGGAACCAGTTCCTTATTCCCTATTCAAATCGAATAAGGAACTATGTTATAATTAAATACAACAAAGTAGAAATGCAATGAAATTAATGTTTGTATACCCTTCCTACATTAAAAATCATTTTCGTTGATGTATTCGTCTCATTGGTTCATTTTGATTTATAATTTATAGAAAGTACATGACAGTTCCTTATTCGATTTGAATAAGAAATAAGGAACCAGTTGATGTTTAAGTAAGAAAATGACAGTTCCTTATTCGGCTTGAACTGGTTCCTTTTCCTTATTCAGCCGCAAAAAAGGAACTGGATTATAAATAAAAACAGACATGTTGAAATGTACAAGATTGCACTTTTATATTACATACATACACAACTAGAAATGGCACGGCAGAGGCCGACGCGTATCCCCACACCGCATGTTTGACCCAGGGGCGCCCCAGGGCTGGTAATTGGACCATGCATGGTTGAGATTGACCGTCTTGTCATAAAAAGATGTTCAGTATCAATTTGAAGTAAATCGGTGTTGAAATGAAAAAGTTAATGTAAAATAACCTAAAAACATGAGTGAAAATCTCTGACCCGGCCCCACCCCAACCCATATTACTTTTGACCCAGGGGTCAGATCAAAATTCCAAATAGTGTACTGTCGCAAATATGCTCATAGCTACCATGTGTGTAAGTTTCAAGGTTCTAGTGTTTATAGTGTTGGAGGAGATAGTGGAAAGGACGGATGGACGGTCGGACAGAGGGCGGAGATAACCACATCATAGATTTCGAAATCTAAACGCGGACCCTAAGTTCAAGATTAAGGACACAGTGGTCAAACCTTTTATGCGCATGGAAAGTTTTTGTCCAGATACACATGTGTACCAAATATGAAAGCAATATCTGAAGGGACAAAGACGTTATGAGCTTTTTTTGAATCGCGGTTGTAGATTTCGAAGCCCGAACGCGGACCCAAAGTTCAAAAATTTCATTCGCACAGAAATGTTTTGTTCAGATACGCATGCGTACCAAATATGAAAACAATATATGAAGGGACACAGAAGGTATGAGCCTTTTTGAATCGCGGTCGCAGATTTTGAAACCTGAATGCTGACTTCAAGGTCAAGGTCACAGGGGTCAACAATTTTATGCGCATGGAAAGGTGTTTTCCAGATATACATACATACCAAATATGAAAGCAATATTTGAAGGGACACAGTAGTTATGAGCCTTTTTCGAATCGCGATTGCAGATTTCGAAACCTGAACGCTGACCTCAGGTTCAAGGTCAAGGTCCCAGGGATAAAAATTGTATGCGCATGGAAAGGTGTTGTCCAGATACACATGCATTCCAAATATGAAAGCAATATCTGAAAGGACACAGTAGTTATGAGCATTTTTCGAATCGCGGTCGCAGGAAAATCTCTGACCCGGCCCCACCCCAACCCCCATCACTTTTAACCTAGGGGTCAGATCGAAATTCCAAATAGTGCACTGTCACACATATGTTTATAGCTACCATGTGTGTAAGTGTCAAGGTTCTAGTGCTAATAGTGTAGGAGGAGAAAGTGGCCAGGACGGACGGCGGAGATAACCACATAATCTCCACTTTTTCTCCGGAAAGCGTGGGGATAATAATCGTATATGCTTTAGGTTTTGTGGATATGAAGTTAGTATTCGAATAAAAAAATATCGGTTCGATTTAAACAAGAAATGCTATACAAGCGCAAGGGAGAAACATGAACATGTAACGTAATACATAAAGTAAATGTATTCGAGTTATTTTGATAAGATTAACTTAAGAATTGAATGCATTATTTTTATTTAAAACCCTATGTCAAATATGTTAAGCCTGTATAAGGAATAAGGAACAGTTCCTTATTCCTTATTCTAATAAGTATAGTGTAAGTATAAGTATAGTGCCCCAAACAGCATGCAATAATGCGTAGCCAACTTTTAACATTGAAGCATTTCAATTACTATTACAGAATATAGCTATATGCAGACTATACAATAGTCATCTGACATTATATCTCATTCTAATCTCCAAACTTAATGATTAACAGTGATATGTACAGTTCTAGACGTTATGTTGATAATATATTTTGATTCTGTAACCACTAATGTAAATCATTTTATTTTTGTTAATATTAATTAAAAAATCAATGTATCTTGAAATCATCGACTTTTGTATTCGAATTCATACTTACTGAAACCTTATGCTCTTCGCAAATTGAAACCATAGGTTCAAAAAGAAAACATGCAAAATAATGTTCACGAATTATGACCATTTACAATGTCAACCATTTCTCACCAAAAAAAAGTAAAAAATAACAAGTCAATACTTGTTGTTGTAAATAGATATAGAGCAAAACTGATCTTCCACTCAAACGAATCTAGCTGGGGTATAACGCGTTCGCAAACAAAAGAATGACGTGGAGAATCACATACACCGTTAAGCATAAAATAACTAAATTATAATTACATATTAATTAGGCTACAGACCTGGCACACAGCTAATTTCCTTCGACCAATGTCCACTTTTGCAGGCAAGTGCTGTCACCGGAACTCGGATGGTATCCAGCTTTACAGTTTCTATTGGTTATACTGATAGTCTCACCCTCATCATTGAACTGCTTTTCGATATAGACTAAATGGCCTTCAGGTTTAGCACATCAAGCTGATAAATCTACAGAAACGATATCGAATATAATATAAAAGTATAGAAATAGAAATACGAAGCAAATTTATTTAATTGATATCCCCGCAAATTAATTGTGTGGAAGGTGGACGGACGGACTGACGGACAACGCCAATTCTATATCCCGCTGCCTTTAGCGCAGGATAATAATGTCTTTAGAAGATTCTTCACCAATAAGTTTTTCATCCCAATATTTTCTACCTAACACGATTCTATACATGTTAAACTGCACAATGCACTTTATTTTTAATGACAAATAAATGTTCTGTTCATCGGGCATACAAACAGCCTTGCATGTTGATAGTATTGCACTGGTTTAGCAGGAAACCTTTCATCGCTATGCATAAAAAACGCTTACTTTCTTAGTACAACAGGTACAAAAAATATAAATGCCCGATTAAGTGACTTAGATTTATAATTGTATAATAGTGCACGTTACATAATTATTTTCCGTTTTCAAAGACATGTTAGTGGTTCTAGAATATTACACTGAAAGTTATTTAACCTGTAGCATGCACACACAAAACATGAACATAAAATACATAAAACCACAAGCGTTATTACATAAAACATAAAACAACGCAGACACAACAGCATCAAATATCAGACTTTGTTTTGAGAAAAGCAACAACAAATAGGATGAAGTTTGAACTTGTTGTTTGTTACGCAAAACGTGGTCTACTGTGGTCTTTTATGGTAAAATGGCAATGTTATATCATGTAAGTCAAAAGTGGTTCATGGTAAAACGACTTTCACTTTCTACTGGGTCATCAGGATGTGATAGATAGATACATTCATTTCAGTATAATTATACAACATGATAAATCATAGCTACATCCATGATAAAACAGTAAAACAATAAACATGCATGAGAAATGAAACCATGTCAATAACATCATACCAAGGATTACACAAAAAAAGGGAACTTAATCACTTATTTCCATTATGTTGCTTGGATATTGATGGTATTGACATAGAGAGGCATGAGATGAGTATCACAGATTTAAGGTATGAAAGACAATTATTTGCATAAAAGGTAGACATGTTAAAAATGTGGATCAATTAAAAACTAACTGTATAGATCTAAAAGGATGATTGCATATTAAGAAGATGAGTTTTAACTGACAACTTAAAATTAGATAAACTTGTAATATTCCTTAAAGAGGAAGGTAGTTTGTTCCACAGAGCACAAGCGTTATATATACAAGATTAAGCACCAAAACCGTTCACTTTGGGCAAAATATAGCACCTACTTTCACTTGACCTAGTCTTGTATGAATGAAGAGTGTCAAGGGAACAACGTTTTCACTCACATATTCTTGAGCTAAACCATTTTTTATTTTGTAAACATGACAAAGGGTAGTTTGTTCCACTCTCTTTTGAACTGGTAACCAATTAAAAACCTTAAAATGTTCATTACTTATATGTGACCTATGACCTAGATTGAGGACAAACCATATTAATTTATTTTGTGTGACCTGAAGTTTATCTTTCCAAAATTTAGTAATACTATGATGCCAAAAATAACATGCGTTATCGAAATGACATTATATTAGAGCCGTGACAAGAAGTTTCTTAGTGTGGAATGAGAGTAAATCACGTTTTCTATACAGGAATTTTTACCTTGAATTGGCCTTTTTAAAAACAGAACTAGCCATGGAATCAACAGACAGAGACTGATCAAGTGTAGCACCAAGATATTTGACTGAAGAAGTAAACTGAATATGAGTATCATTACAACTAACATTGACAGAAGTACATGACTTTAACCTAGGTTTAGAACCAAATAGAATTGTATCGGTTTTACCCAAATGAAGAGATAGTTTATAGTCAATTAACCAATGTCTGACTGACTGTAATGCATCTATCACTTCTTTTTCAATGAGAGACTGTTTTTACCAGCAACAAGAAAATGGAAAAATCATCAGCAAACAGAAGAACTTTAGTTTTAACCACTACCTGCATATAATTCAGAATATTAAGAACAGTAGTGGCCCCAAGATGGGTCCCTGTGGAACACCGAAAGTAACTTTACCAATAGAAGAGAAACAACCAGATACGTCAACAAAGTGTTGCCTGTCAGAAAGGCATGACTTAAACCATTGTAAAACATCAGGACTTAGATCCATGGTTTCTAATTTCATAAGAAGGACTGAATGGTCTTCTGTGTCAAAAGATTTTTGAAGATCCATTAAAATCATACTTACAAGGTGACCATTATCCATGAAACCTTATGAAGTCTGACAAATGAATAAGGCAGGTTTCTGTGGAAAAAACACCTCTAAAACCAGATTGAAATTTATATAATAAATCATTTTCTCTAAGATAATTACAAATGTTGCCATATATAACTCTTTCAAACACTTTTGAAATAATACTTAAAATAGACACAGGCCGGTAATTACCTACTTTAGTTTAATCATTCTTTTTAAAAAGAGGAACAACTCTAGCAGCCTTCAAATCAGCTGGCACAGTGCCTTGTATAAGTGACAAATTTACAAAACGTGTTAAAGAAAAAGTTTTTATAGTTGCACTTTCCCTTACAAAACGAGATGGAATACCATCTAAGCCATTAGCTTTATTTTCCCCTAGCTTATACAAATACTTTCAAATAATTTGTTCTGACATCAATGAAAAAGAATAACTACTAGGTGTAATGCCTTTTGATAAATAAAAATTAAATACAAACTGCTTGCCAAATCTGTTCAATGTTACAGGTAGTTTTGCAGTAAGATTAGATGCAACAGTACAATAAAACATACTATATATTTTTCAGCAACCTTGAATTTATCAAAATAGATTTCATCATTAATGTTCACACCTATGTTGCATGAAGTTGATGAATTGTCCTTTTTAGAATGTAGACCAAGTTCATTTAAGGATTTCCATAGGATTTAGAATCATTCTTATTATTTTCAATGATTCACTATAATAATAAATTATAGCCTTAAAAATACAATCCTAGGCTTTGTTTCTCAGTGATTTAAAGTTAAATTAGTAACGAAGGGAAACTAGTTAAATAATTGGTAAAGTTTGATTCACTATTGTAAAGTGGCACTTCTTAACATCCTTTTTTTGGTATAACCCAATCATTAAAGTATTAATTGCAAAGGACACTAGATATTTTAATATTAATAGAAATGAAATCAATAATTGTTTTATAATTAGAGGGGACTCAACAAGCAAGATTTAAATAATGACCAATATATTCCAAATCTGATGCGATCAGTGCTGAGCACATTTGCGAAACTGTAATAAGTAAACAATAATATACATTTGCAATCAATTGAAGTAAAAAATTTGACAGTATTATCTAGCGTTATAAAGATCAATGTATCCTTTACACGAGCTATTAAAACCAAATCGCAAAGGAGATTGAAACATTATTGAAGCCAAATACAGTTCCCTTTTTATATATTTACACAAAATGTCATCAGAATTGTTTCCAGAACATTTGCTCATTGTCACTGTAAAATGAGGCAACACAATACCATGTTTTCAGGGAACTGAAAAAAACTATTTGACATTTTCTCTTGTGAATCAGCTATCAGAAGATGACAGATAATAAAACACACCCAGCTTTCAGTAAACGATTTTTCCGATGTATGGTACACTCACTTGATTTAAGTGACATGACATTTGGTGGCTTGGTAAAATCAGGCATATTCGTTAGATCATCAATTTGTTTTATTTCTTATTATAATGTCTGATGTGAGACTATGGACAAGTTTTTTGAACATTTGATTGTGTGGTTTATCATGTGTATAATGTGTTCCGCACATGTTAATCTGGGGCCAAACTCCATGTTCATATTGCACTTTTTGTTTCAAGGAAGGAGATTTTCAACAAAGATCCAGTCCTTCCAGAAAGTGTCATTCCTGATTAGCCTCTGCAGATGCACGTGCATTAAGGTCGGTTTTCCCAGAATAGGGCTCATATGTTGATTTGAATTGTATATGTTGAAGCCAAAATGATGCAAAAATAAATAAATAAATAAAACAGCATGTTTGTTTGAAGGACTTTAGGCCCTTTAAAATTTCCAAAATTTGCCACAAACCTGAATGCCTCAGGTTTTTACATAATAAATTCCAGTTTTCAAATGCGCATATAAATACTTTATTATTAAATTTTCTATTTAATAAGATATTGTACTTAAAAAATGGCGCAAATTGACACATACATTTTAAGCTTACAGGTTTTAAGTTTTCACTTCTATGAATAAGTCAACAACTTCTTGAAGATTTTTTAAAAACACTTTATAACATCGTGATCTATGTTAACTTAAAATAAGACGTCGAAACAGAGAACAGTCAATCTGCTTTGCATTTCTTCCAAAATATAACGGAAAATAATAAGCGATGTTTGATAAATTCATTTAAGTGACTGATGTCATAACATTTGTACTTGCCTTTTTTCATTACTCATTCTATACAAATGATATTGATTTTCAAAGCATTTAAAGTTTTTTTGACAAAATGGTTTTAGAAACGTGCTATGTAAATGAATTGTAAAAAAACAACTTAAATGTTTTTTTCATTTTCCTACGCCATTGTGTGAATTGTATGGTCCATTTGTTGCAAATGAAACCACAAAGTTTGAATTGAAGAAATCACTTTTCTTGAGGATCATTTCTTTGTTAAATCATAAAACAAAACTTGTTTTATACAAAGATGTTGTAATTCACATAACCACACTAAAATTATGCTGTAAAGTATCATAGTTTTGCATAAATTTAAATTGATAAAAAAATATGATAATATGATTTATACATACCAGTGAATTCAACATGGAAACAAACGAAAATTAACTTCAGAAACATTAAAGGTATTGTAACAAAAGAAGGCAAACCAAACAACCAAAACACAGTATTACTTGTGTATTAATTATTTGTGATAGAAAATTCCCTATATTTTATAACTAAAATTTTAGTTCTATAAATATAAGTTACAATACATGACTTAAAATGACAAACAGAGTGAAGGGTTGATATATAAATTCCATGAACATACATTTTTGTCAAATATTGTGTTAGAATATTGAGATAAACAATAAACTTTAAACTTCGTAACATTATTTGATATTTTAAAAGCAAATTCTTTTAATTGATATCCCCCATGTTATTCCAGGGAGTTTGCTAAGTTTTTTGTATTTATTTCCTGAGCAAAGACGGTGACTCAAAATTGATTCAATTATCTGCTAATCAGTGGCCAGGGCACTGTCTTCTCCCCAAAAAAATTGATTGACCTTACCATGAACAAAGGCATTCTATCACAACTCAAGTGACAAATCATAATTAAAGCAAATCACTTCCAAGACATTTGGTAATCCCAAATTGAGATTCCAGATAAAATAATGCATTTTAATGCCTTGTGCGGCAATTATTAGACATTTAAAAAAAGCCCCCATTATCCTTGCATAGAGACAAAGGACACTTGAAACAATGAAATTAGAAATGTGACCTTTATTACAATAATAGGGAACTATGCAAAAAAATGTTCAAAGGATTTAAGGGCCCAGTGTAAATTTTAACTTGGCTGTCCGTTTTAATAAGTTTAAAAATTACGCGAACATTATGATATTTGTCTATGCAAGGATAGTGGGGGCTTTTTTAAATGTCTAATAATTGCCGCACAAGTCAAACACACATATATCAAATATGATAATTTTAAAATCTCATCTTTACAAACTATGCAGTATAATTGAAAGTACAATATTGAACAATAAGGCTGGAGGTTTTTTATTGAAATTATGAAACAAATATACGGGTAAGCATTTATTAATCATATTTAAAAATAACATAAGATCATCAATTACATTTAAGACAAAGTTATTTTGCCAATTTTAAATTATAACAATTGAAAATTATTTTACAATTACACGGACTGAATTGTTAAAAGTTAATTCATCAACAAACAAACTACATCACAATTGAAAAAACAATCCTTGTTGAAAAGTTCAAACATGATCAATGCCATCACATTTAACACCGGAATATATAAAATGCCGCATGGTTCATAGACAGCTTATTATGTTTACATTCACTATTAAACTAAGTTTCCCCTGCAATAATTTAACAAGAAGAGGTTTTATAATATTGGAAGTCCCTATGCAATTCATCAATGGCAGACGTTTGCTAACACTTTGGATTATCATAGAGGCGAGATTATCATATCCATACCCATATCCCATTACAGCGCCGATGATCAATGGATTAAGTTTAATCTTGTTTATGTTTCTGATGCCACATTACACTGTTATGATAAATTATGTTGGGCTGGGCAGGTTCATCAATGGCTTTGCTTAAGTTCTAATGTGCCAACAAACACATATTAGCCTCAATATTAACAATTAATCCAAATGTTCAAGAAATAACAGAAGCAAAAAAGACATGTTTTAAAAAACATACCCCAACCTTCAAAAGATGATTGCATCAAAAATCATTCATTTGGACATTTATTAATGTAAAAAGAACTTTTGTAGTCATCATTCTCCAAGTATTCTTGTTCCGTAGGGATTTGTGAGAATATAGTAACTTATTATTTGTCAATATTTTGACATGCAAAACTATAAAAACGTATTTAGTATAAAATGTAAAGAACGCAATACATTCAGCTATAAAAAAAATTAACTAGTGTACCAATATATTGTATCATTAATTAATAAACAAAACAACAATGAAAAATAGTTTATAGTTGAATAAAAGGAAAAAGGAATAAAAAGGAAAGAAAAAACACAATATTAATACCATAAATGATGCAACAAAATATGTCTTGTAATGCTCTTAACTCTTCACTGTACAATGGTTCATGCTGGTTGCAAGGTGGTGGGGAAATCATGCTTCCCTAGCAACGGGAACTTACCATGATAACAGAAATATGCAATCTCCAGATATTTGTTGGTGGATGGCATTTGAGGCGTTTACATCACATGATCGTTTATGATCGCACCTAGAAAATTCCAAACATTGTTGTGAAAGTAGTTATATTAATATTGGCTTTAAAAGACTTGAAAGAATGCAATTACTTTTGACACAAACATTAATTAATCTGTAAGACACCACATTTATACTTACAAAGCAAATAATTACTTAACATATACCATATTAATTCGAATGGGTATTGTTTGAAAGGTCACTATTTCAAACAAATCGGGATTAAGCCAATGTGATGGACAAGGAGTTGATAATTATAAATGCTATATGGAATTCAAGCCGTTTTGTTCCTTATTCAGTTTCAGTAGTCAAGGGTTCTTGTTCAAAAGCAAGAGTACACTTAGTTTAAAGGCGGTTTTTAACTTATGTTGTGTCTTAAAATTATATAATTAACATTACTGCAAAAAGACTGGCCCTTTAAAATTACTTTTGAACATTATATTGTTAAGACTCAGTATTGAAACATTTTAACTTTTGTAACACTTTTTCTGTTTAGTCATCATTGTCCTAGTAACTAGAGATGCATGGTCACTGGCGAAATAAATTGTGGACAACTATGACGTACATTCGACCATACCTGGCGGTCAGAATAGTGTTAATTATACATGAACTGCTTATATAAACAGCTTATATAAACAGGTTAAATAAGCCTAAATAGTAAGAAATAATTTAACGACCAGAAAGTGATGGACATTGTTATAACCCGTTTATAGTTATATTTTTATGGTTATGAGTTTATGTCAAAGTGATGGATAAGGCTGTTTACTCCTTAAAACAAGTGGGTCGACGCCAAGGTTACCATTTTTGTATAAAACGGACCGTGTTAGAACCTGTAGTCGAGCCGAGCCACTGTCGATAGAGAATCGCACAATATACTTCCCAATTTCTGGCTTCACGGGAAAGTGCTTGAGACGGACATTTGTTTTTTTCTGGACGGATTATATTTGTGTTGGAGTATCTCGTTTATTTCTTTACTGATTATTTCTTGTCTCAATTTTTTAAAGAAGAATTATATACTAATAAGAATAAGATAAGTTTACAATACAATATATATATACACACATTTAATCAAGAATAAAAGTTGTTATATGCTAGAAAAAGACTTGTTGCCTTATTTTGCAAACTGATGGGTAATTTACGAACCTGGGACATTTAAGTCAAAACAAAAAATTACACAACACGACTTAAAACGAACTTTGAGAATCAATAGATAACATAAGGACAGAAGTGCCACACTTTAATATTAATGTGTTAAATATTGAAGATTATGGCCGAGATTGAAAACCCTTATATTTGTCGCACCCGATCTAGGCAACTGCTATCTAATATGAAGCTTAAAACTCTTACAAGTAACATTAAAGTAAAAATTCATCATAAATAAATATATGACGTGTACAAGGTTTACCTTTCCGAAACTATGCGTATGGAGTCATTGGCGCTACAATTGACGCTCCAGCCCCTTTGCAATGTCATTCATCCCGCAGACGTACAGGTTGGCTCTTCCATAGTTTGCGAACAGCACACGGATAAGACCCTCCTTGCACTGCAGGTTCACGAATCTGTTCTCGCACGCAAACGTTTTGGTTTTCAGCTCATTTGGCGGGTATTTTGCTGGATCTGAAATTTGGGAAAATATGGTTTATGTAATTTATTAAGAATAGAAACATATTAAGAGTTGATACTGATTATATGCACACATAATTCAACTTTATTGCATTCCAAATAGGAAAAATATATAAGGTTAGGTTATAAACTTTTATTTTGAGTATTGTATGATATATGTTCTTGTTAATTAATCATCAACGCTTTATTTATTTGTATTTTCTTCGTACTTTCCTGTACTGGAATTTACACATGGCTGTTTCAGCATATTGATCGATATGATTATAAAACCATGCCTTTATTTCTTATTTAGCATCTTTTTAATCTGAAATATAATGAGTAAGGATACTTTTTGTCTTTGGTGAAAACTGATCAAAATAACATTCCAGATTATAACAAGATTGTCTCCAATATGGCCGCTTATGCCTATGATTGCAGTAAAAATTCCATCGCAATGCATTTGATCTAAATTGTATGCTATACATACAGGATTAATTGTTTGTCTGAATGGCATTTTGTAAAGTACATTAAAGATTATCCACACAAAATCCTTTTACTGTTTTATTGCACCTATTACCTATGCATGAAGATATTAAAGACAACTTAAATAAGAAGCCTTATTTAATATTTAACGTTTCTGCATATAAAATTGTGAACTAGGTGCGAATATCATGTACATATATTCAAATAGCTTAACGTATCTACATGTTAATTTTATTTGCATCGGATAATGTAAATATAGACAATAATAGGTTAGTGTTGATTAAAGATCAGGTTTATTATGCGAGGCTTAGAAAACAAAAAGCACGAGCCTTGGGGAGTGCTTTTTCGTTTTCGTGCCGAGCATGATAAACCTGATCTATATTCAACACTAACCTATTATTCTATTTATCCCACTTTTTATTCAGTAAACCTTCTTATTTAAACAAAATTAGTTTTCATCAGTGTTTGTCGTACTTTGTTGTGTAACCAAGGTCAGTGTATTACTCCGCCCAAAAATAACCGCTGATCAAATAATATTTTTTTTAATCAGAATATCGTTCTGTGAGAATGAGTCGTGCGTTATTAATTACAATGTACTTCATATTGAATTGCAAATCTAAACGTTTTATAACATCAATATAACATTTAGTTGTTATGTACAAGGATCTTCATTTGTTTACAACGTAGTCTAACAACGTAGCACGTGCCGTTGATTATAGCAGAAATTTAATTAACGGGACTTTAATCAACCGAATTCGCTGTAAAAAGTGGGATATAACAGTTTACAAAACAATTGCTTCATTAAGGGGTTTAGGAAATTGTGCATGTTTGTCTGTGTGCGTGCGTCCATGGGCGCTTGCGTGTGTTTGTGTGCGTGCGTGCGTGTGTGTGTGTGTGTGTGTGTGTGTGTGTGTGCGTGCGTGTGTATGTGCGTGCTTGCGTGTGTGTGTACGTGCGTATGTGTGTGTGTGCGCACGCTTGCGTGCGTGCGTGCGCGAGTGTGTTTGCCTCTGTGCGTGTGTGAGATCGTGTACGTATGTGCGTGTTTTATTATTGAATTCTTGTTTAAGTATGTAATCATATCGTGCTCTTAAGTACTAGTGTGTATGCGAATAAGTGGATGTTTTAGGAGTGAAGTTAGATTTGTAAATATATATTACTTAGTGAGGTATTTTATTTTCCTAACAAAGTCATTGAAGTAACGTTTGTTAATATATATTACTTAGTGAGGTTTTTATTTTCAAAACAAAATCATTGCGGTTTCACAGATCAGCCTTCGCTATAAGAGAAGGAACGTTCTTGTACCCCGTGTTTCTCGTGCTGTGGTGGTATTTTCAAAACAAGGTAATTGGGTCATTGCGGTTTCACAGATCAGACTTCGCTGTAAGAGAAGGAACGTTACTGTACCCCGTGTTTCTCGTGCTGTGGTGTCGATTGATAAAACCTTCTAAATGGATGGTGTTATGTTTGTATACTTCACATAATTCAAAAGGTTACTTCTCTTGGTCGAAAATATTTTTACTCGATCGACCATGGCAATTATATCAAGAATGTGTACTGGTGATGTGTCACTTTGTGCACAATTTCATTTACGTCACGGTAATAGATGACGCCGTCGCGAGATCAAGTTGATGTTACTATGTCTCTTTGTTTTTTTTCGTACGCAAGCAAGGACGTAGTTATTCAGTTTGGTGAGGCGGTCGTTAATGAATAAAGTTGTTTTTTGTTTTCGCAGGATTTTCACGCTCTGCATTATTTTGCTTCTTTTTATTCGGGATATCAACTTCAGAACGATGGGTCTTGGTTTTCTACTGTCGAATTTACCTATTATGTGTGTTATGTCAATATCGTGTTCTGACAAGTGAAGGTCTGGAATATTTCGGTTTAGCGCTTCTCATTTTTTTGTTTTGTTTCGTTTACACTTTCTTTCTCGTGATCGGGTATGCCATCTATCTTGATGTTGCTTCGCCGGCTCTCCAACTCATTTATTTTCATTTCACAAGTTGATACCTGCTGTTTTAGTTGTTTGCGTAAACGTTCATTTTCGTCTTTCTGTACATTTAGTTTGCAGTTCATGTCGCTTATTGTTTGTGACAGTCTTTTGTTTTCCATTTATTTGTTAAATAATTCGCTCTCGACCTTTTCAATTCTTAAGATGACTGACCTGAGAATTTCCTCTTTAAGCTGCAATACTATGTTTTAATTAAAGTGCTTTGTTCACTGCTGTTCTTTGTAAGGACATTGTTAATTTTAGAGATTATCTCGTTCAACTCTGCCGCGATATCTATATCGTTTTCCTTTTTTTTTATTGTTTGTATTTCGTGCAGGTTCGTCATTTTCACATTCATTTGCGCTATTTGCATTACTGTCGGATAATGGAGCGAATGTGTTGCCTTTTGATTTTTTCTTCTTGTTTTTTTTGCGGAATCATTTAAACTTTGGTCAGCTTCACTAATTAGATTTACTAAGCGTGTTTTACGATAGTTTTTTTTAAAATTAAGAATGGTTTAAAGTGTTACATTTTTACTTCAAATATCCTTTATTTGCACTTTCAATTGATTATTCCATTGAAAAAAAATCACGTTATATCATCGCCGATAAAACACGTCCGTTCAATCTAGAAGGTCCTATATACTGAATATATTAAATTTAACCGTAATACTACCAAAGGTATTTGTTACAAATATGCAAAACTATGTACCGAATCGCAATCAGGAAACAAATACTTATTTGAATTTTGACATGTTTAATCTTTTTGAAACTTGTTGTAAAGCGTTATAATAGAACAGCGACTGATGAGAACACGTGTATTTTTTAATGTTGAATAAAGTACCTTGTTTTTCGTATATTGTGTATTTCGTATCATTCTAAACACTACATATACCTTGGAGGGACATCATCAAAATGGTTGATTGTAAAATTCCGCTGACAGCCGTTTTGCAAAACCAAAGTAAGCGAAAAAAATGTCGGTCTGTAGGTGGGCTAATGTTTGTACATTTAACTTCTTTCACTGTAATATATACAAGTTATTTACGGCTTCAACAAGGGAATTTTATGACAACAAACCTTCTTTAGAAGAACCTTATTCCCTTTCTGCATATTGGAGTTGTCAAGCTCACATAGTGTACCGAGATAAGCAGACACATAGAGGAATCGACAATAACAGATTTGTATGTTCTGAATGACAAACATGTTCATGCGCAAAAGTTAGTTCGTGGAAACAAACAATCGCTAACGTCCTATAAGTTATACTGTGCTTGCAATGATCACATTATTGTGACATAATAAATATACCACTTCATAATGCAAAATACTAAATTACATCACATGTACATATACTTCGTTAACATCCGTTTTTACCTTGTATATGTAAATAATTGCTGATGTATAACATTATGACGTCAAAAAATACATGTACATGTGATGTCATTAAGCCTGGCACCAATTACGTTTATTCGTTAACCCAATCATTATTAAGGTTTTATACATGGTAAGGTGAAATTTAAACGTTTTCCCAATAATTGCTCCATATCAGTTTTATTGTAAAGTTTAAGAATGTAAAAGTGTTAATGCGCAAAATATGTTCACAAAGTTTAACCAATTATTTTCAGACGGATATGGAAACAACAATCGCTTCTCGGCTTTGTTATGAATTTGGAAGGGCATTTAAGTCCAGAAGCGGCTACAGTCGTCATGTTCGAATGCATCGAGGACAGGCACCATATCGCTGTTGCGGAAAGATGTTTTTGATAAGGACAAGCTAACGATGCACAGGTATAACTATCAATTTGTTGGAACTACGTCATATCCTTTGATATGCACACTTTGAGTGATTCATTGATTTAATTCTGTAACCACACCGTCTAATGATGCTACTGAATATTATGTTTACGACGATTGTTCTCATTTATTCGTACAGTACGGATATAACTACAAAAAAATGTGTTTAAAATAGTCCGTGTTCCATAAATCAACAAAATTATATAAATCGCATGGATGTAGAAGCAAAATCATTATTAATGTCAGCTCAATTGCATGACAACCTTATGCTAGTAGAAACACTCGCAAAACATTTCCTGTGAATAACCAGTACATTGTTTCCTTTAAAAAGTTGAGTGATAGTTTCTTAATGAGAATAACATGCGGAACTTCCTGTTGGCACCACATCGACGACACCACTCCGATCGTTTGCTGTATTTAACTGACCGACAGTGTATGATACACCTTAATACTTGTATGGAATAATTATTGTAACAGAAATCATTCACATGGAGTGGATTCTATTGAAGCATGTGACGAGTGCGGAAAGCGATTTGCCACACGTCAACAGGTCGCAAAACACGCATCAGTTGTGCACTGTGAAGCAAGACCAAGTTTCAAATGCGATACGTTTTATTTACACTACACATCCAAACAGGGTCTCCAAGACCACATCGCGTCCCAACACGAGGGACGAGCCGTACGCGCCTGTCACTGTGGCAAGACTTACAGGCACGCTTCAAATCTTTACAGATATAAAAAAAAATCAGCCAAACATTTACTGTGGACGTGCGAATGACTTTTAATCCTCGTATTCTGAAAATTGTATTAACCCCTATTTTAACCATTGTTTTGACTTTCATTTTTAGTATCAATTTGTTGCTATTTTGGAAAGCATACCTGTGACTAGTTTTTCCTTTAGCGAATATTTTAATTATTTTGAAAATTCATGTTACATAACTACGGTTTTGTCGCTCAGTTTTTGTTTTATTTTCGTTTTCCAATCGTTGTGTGAATATTTGCTTCTAGTCGGATCTCGAGATTTTTAAAGTTATATGTTTCAGTTTGTTTGTTTTTATCTTTATTATTTGCTTATTCGATTGATTTATGTGATTTAAACTGTGATTTAACTGTGATCTCATATATATATATATATATATATATATATATATATATATATATATTTTTTTTTTTTTTTCAGATTTGAAACTGTGATTTAACGTTTAATTATGCAATTGTTCAATGATAAAATGCAATTATAGTTTCGGGTTCGTAATAAAGTATTACGTTCTGTGATACTTAAAGCATTCAAAAGAGATTATATTTTGTGTGAAAGGTACTCATGTGTGACCTTATCTCATGTCGGCTTTTTCGCTTGCAGTTGATTGCTGCTATTCAAAAAGACTCGCAAACTGGATATAAAACAATTAAACATTTGCTCCTATTTTAATTTCAGTATTATGCTCAGATAATGTAAAAATATTTTTGGAATACTTCACCTGCGCTATATTGTTTTACATGTTTTAAGATAAAATATATAACTTACACAAAGTCTTTGTTTATTTTAACTTACAAGTATTTTACATTATGAAGTGATGTATTTATTAAAGAGTATGTCATAATAATGTGATCATTGTAAACAGAGTATAACTTATAAGACGTAAAACGCTTGTTTGTTTCCACGAACTAAATTTTGCGCATGAACTTGTTTGTCATTCGGAACATACAAATCTGTTATTGTCGATTCCTCTATGTGTCTGCTTATCTCGGTACACTAAGTGAGCTTGACAACTTTAATATGCAGAAAGGGAATTAGGTTCTTCTTAGGAAGGTTTTTTGTCATGGAATTCCCTTGTTGAAGCCGTAAATAACTTGTATATATTACAGTGAAAGAAGTTAAATGAACAAACATTAGCCCACCTACCTACCGACATTTTTGACGCTTAATTTGGTTTAGTAAAAATTAGTCAGCGGAATTGTACAATCAACCATTTTGATGTTAACGAAATTATTGTTAGCATGTTTGAAGTCCTTCCACGGTATCTGTAGTGCATGAAAAAGTAACTCTTCAATAATTACAAATTCTATAAAATTGTAAGACAAATGTAAACAATTATGCAACTTTTTATTTTAATGCTTACAACATATCATTGATTCTAAGTCACATCACGAATTCAGCTCTTTTCCGGATACTTGTACATCATAATAAATTGTTTCGCTATAGTGTAAATTATAAAATCGTCTTGATAATGTTACAATTTGTCTTTTGTATTGTTGTTCCCATAGCATATTACATTCCTCCGATTGTGTTATCGACAGTCAATAACAAATTGGCAACATACGCGTATTCTTTCAGGGGAGTGAAGAAATAAAATATTTGCATAAATATTGTCGCGGTTTTGTATTTAATTGTGAATAACATAGCAAAAAGGCAATTCTTTGTGGATAGACATTCTTTGATCGAATGACAAAAAACTACTTATTCATCAAAGAAAATACCCTTTTAAATCATTATCGATTTCCTTCAAAAAGGTAAAGACACTTTTGTTAATCCGTCAAATGTTCAACAAAACATCGCGTTATTCGAGTACATTCGATATTTTTGAAGAAATCGAAAATGCTTTCTCACCGGTTTCATTCGGGTACTATATTCCTACACTGTTTTTCACATTGTATTTAAATAATCCATCGAACACACACACAATCGTTAAAATTAAAACGACTGCAGACATAAGCGTCGTTGACCTGAATGACGTAATCAAGTAATTTCGTCAGCTGTGTAGTAAAATTAGGTCTAGATGTGTAGTAAAATAAGCTCTTTTCGATTATATAAGCAATTGTGTCAGCTTCTTAGCGTAGCGGTGAGAGTGTCTGTTTACCACGCGGGCGACCCAAGTTCAAACCCTGGGATAAACCTTATCTTTATACAACGGTCGTAATTTGTTATATAAAAGCATTTAGCTGTAGGATAAAATAAAAGTTGTTTATATACTAAAATTAACAAGAGCTTTGTCACGGACGTGACGTATAACCCCGACACAGACTATTTTGCATGCTGTCTACACAAAACAAGAGAATCTAAATTGTTATTTTTAAGAATTATTTTGCCATTATTATTTATGCCCATTTCGACCTTTGAACTCTTGAATTCTTTCACATGACACGCCGTCCAATGACTGTGAACAAAATTAATATACAGAGTCATTTTAAAATCTCACAATTAATGACATAGTTATGGCCCGGACAAGTTCATTTATGGCCATTTTTCACTTTTGAACTCCAAGTGTGACCTTGAGCTTGAAGATATCGACGTAATTCTTTCGCATGACACATTGTCCAATGATTGTGAACAAATGTACCAAGTAATTTTAAAATCTCAAAATGAATGACATAGTTATGGCCCGGACAAGATCATTTACGGCCATTTTTGACCTTTGAACTCACAGTGTGACCTTGACCTTGGAGATATCGAAGTAATTCTTTCGCGCGACACACCGTCCAATAATGGTGAACAAACGTGCCAATTGATTTTAAAATCTCACAATGAATGACATAGTTATGGCCCGGACAAGCTCATTTACGGCCATTATTGACCTTTGAACTCAAATTGTGACCTTGACCTTCGAGATATCAACGTAATTCTTTCGCGCTACACACCTTCCAATGATGGTGAACAAATGTGCCAAATTATTTTAAAATCTCACAATGAACAACATAGTTATGGCCCGGACAAGCTCATTTATGGCCATTTTTGATCTTTAAACTCAAAGTGTGACTTTGACCTTGGAGATATCGACGTAATTCTTTCGCGCGACACACCGTCCAATGATGGTGAACAGATTTACCTAATGATTTTAAAATCTCACGATAAATGATAAAGTTATGGCCCGGACATGCATGTGACATTTGAACTCCAAGTGTGACATAAACCTTGGAAATATTGACGTACTTTTTTCACACGACATACCGTCCCATGATGGTGAACAAATGTACCAAGTTATTCTAAAATCTAACGATAAATGGCATAGTTATGGTCCGGACAAACTTTCGGTTTAAAAGACACTAAGTGACCCCGTCACCTAGTTTTTGACCCGGCATGACCCATATTCAAACTTGACCTATACATCATCAAGATACAACTTGTGACCAAGTTTGGTGAAGATCGGATGAAATTTCGGGACAGACCGACAGATCGACAGACCGACTGACCGACCGACAAAGTGACTCCTATATAGCCCACATTACCAATGGTAATGGGGGTATAACAATATTTGCGGGGATAAATGCTCAATCATGCGTTACGAGTGAATTAAAAAGGGCAGCATTTGTTCGTATTTTGCAGTGGTGAAACTAGAATTTTAGTTTGAACAAAAATCGTATGTGCTTGAGTGTGTAACATTTGGTATACTGCTTAAATTTGAATCGAAGCATATAGCAATATTTTGTCTTGTTACTCTGCTATTGCGTGGAATTTGTTGGGACTATTTCGATTGGCATGAACGGGAACGATCACTTTTTTTTAAATAATACTACGCAAGGTTAGATTCAGTTAATTTGTACTGTTTTTGCTATTGTTTTTAGCAATTAAAGACTGTTAAATTGTATCGGGAACAAATTAATTAAATATTGTAATATAAATAGAATACTATGTAAGTGTGATTGTGAACTTGAATTTATCTGACTCGTCTCAGACAGGCTTACACGGCTCGGCAAGAAAAGCCATGTAAAACTTTTTTCAACTCGTCCTACAAATTCAAGTACACACTAACATAGTATTCTCTATTAATCTAGTTTGTCCATTCAGTATACCTATTTTTGTTAAGAAGATGTTCTTCTCGTTCACTTCAATCCATGATGACGATAGTAATTATCTGAATATGTTACGTTTTCAGTATCTTTAAATTAAATTAATGCCAAACACTAAAAGAAAAGAATTACATTCCCACCATAATGTTTAGTAATTAAAAGTAAACCAAAAAACACATAATAAACGCTATTTACGGGTATTAAAACGATGTGTTTGTTCATGTGACTTCAATTTATTGCCGGTTTTTGGCCAGCAAACAATGATTTTGAAGGCATATATTTAATCACGAGGGTATAAGACCAAGTGGAAATGCACCAGTTTGTTAAAATAACCTGCCGAGTATGGATGCCTAGCTCATTAATCGATATACTAGTATGTTGAATCAAGTATCGAGCTGGTACGTAGACACGTTGTTTCGAAATGTGCCCCAGCACTCCAACATAATTAACTATTCGACCAATAAAAGTTGGAAGGAATTTCATCATTATAGGTGCAATTTCCAGCTAATTGTTTTTGTTGCTGAAATATATTTTAATTTCGATGTGATATTGTTCGTTGTGGGTGGGGGGGGGGGGGCGGAGAAAACCCCACCTGTCCGGTATGGTGATTACCAACCGAACTCACATGCTTCCGGGCTTCCGGGAACAAGAATTTAACCCGTTTTGCCAAGATGAGAGGCGCATGTAAGAACCACTGCACTAACCGGACAGCCTGTTCGATCGGTATGCGTGTGTCGATATTTGAGCCTAAGTCATTAAATGAGTCGCGTTCTGAGAAAACTGGGCATAATGCATGTGCGTAAAGTGTCTTCCCAGATTGCACAGGCTAATCTGGGACGACACTTTACGCACATGCATTAAACCTAGTTTTCTCAGAACGCGACTCAAATAATCAAGCAATCTTTATAAATTCTAAAAGCGTCACGGAGTTTGCAGTTCGGGAAAAAAGGAAAGAAAATAAATTAGAAAGAGTGAACATGCCTAAACAGCCGGAGGTAATTTTTAACGAATTTATAGCAATCAATACTAATGATATCAGTAAATGCTGTTTCTCGTGAAATCGCAGCGCCGTAATGTACTACAGGCTAGATGTAAAATGGACTAGATTGAAAAAAGAAATCTCCATGCACTTCTAACGTGTCAAAATGAACATATCACTCCACTTTTCATGACTGAACAAGAAATCTTACTGTTACATCTACATCGCCAATAACCCCTCACACAATATAATTTAATTTCAAACTCTGGCTCACTTGCTTAATTTCTTTTTAATAGACTAAGTGTCGATTCGGATTATAAATCCCTTTTTATTGAATCGCACAGACCGGGGAGATATAAGAATCTTCATGAACTTTACACTCGCGAAGAATTTTAGTGAAACTATAAGATCATTAATAATCAATAAAACCATGCAGCTTGGAAAATGTTAGTGCCATTTTACTTTTACGTTATATTCAAATTGATTAATTAAATAAATTGGCAAACCATATATAAAGAACATTCTAACTCCCCAAAACAAGTTCTCATTATTTAAATTATGATTTGCTTTATAATAACTGAGTAAGAAACCATTATTTCTACGTTTCTGGCATTTAATTAGGTAAAGTCGACCAAACTATACGGAATTATACAGGCCTATAATTATACTATATTTTCATTTAAGATTTAAGTTGTAATTATAAATCGCATGCTGTTGAAATGAATAAATACCAACTTTAAAAATTACTTTTTACCAAATCTAAACGGAAACAAGTGTTTTCTTTCAACAAAATAGCTCAAGTCTCTAATGCTCTCCTTCGCGGACATGTACCTGGCGTGATCGGTTACTTGTGAGTTGTTGTGTTATTGCTTTGGTAAACGCGCCGGGAACCACTATATGGTAGATTTGTAAACATAACGTGTGTAACCATTTGTCAATCTATATCTTACAAAAGTATTTTACCGCCTCCAAATCCGATAAAAAAGATCACGGCAAATTCAGTAGGTCGGTTGAGAAGAAAAACCAAACATATTTTTATTTATGGTGTATGTTCAATGAGTAGTCATTCATACAGTTAATAAAATCTGTATGTTCACCAAGTTTATCAATCTTATATTGTTTGGGTAATAAAGGCTTTAATCATTACTCAATACCTAAAGTATACATAAAACTTATGTCAATGACAAATAGCATGAAGGCTTAAAGCAAACTTGAAGGATTACGAAATTTTATATATAATTTAATCATGTACCGTAATAAAATATCTTTGTTGCAGGGATATGTAAAAATTTAGAATAAAGATTTGATAATTCAGACTATTGAACGTTTTATATCACAATGCAACGTTTACGAACTTTTTATATACACCGCAGTTATGTAAACAGGAAATGTAATAAAAGCTCAATCGGTATAATAAGAACTGCCGATCTTCGCATAGGCGATGCTTTAGATATACCTGTGTTTCCCATTGTTCCATAGTAGGTCGCGGCGGCATGTTTAACCCTTTGTTTAAATTCCTGACGCTCGACGCGATCTGCAAATCCAGTGTTCCGAAAGTTTCCCTCAAAAAACAACGCCTTCTCAAAAGCTCGGCATTCAGCTTGCTCAGATCCTCGTTTTCAAATTTGTTGGAAACGTTGAATTTGTTTTCCTAATAAATGGATTCGACTTTCGTTTGACGACGCACAAATTTAACGATGCTTTTTCTGTTTTTATTATTTTTAAAATTCCCAAACAATGAGCGTAGTCCATATCAGAAGGTTTGAGACTCATGTGCAGGTTAATCGATTTTGTTAGTAAGAAACATTAATGTCAATTAGTTCGTAATGGATATATTTATTTGTTCTACGCTCAACGCATGATGTGTAATAGCATAATATATCATACCATCAAGTCCAAGTGTGCACTTCGGGCATGACATATTTCAAATTATACATCGTAAACAATAAAAAATGTTTTCAAGACAGGAAATATTTATTAATTTGATGACTGTTACCATATGTTTGTATCTGTTTAATCCTTTAAACACCTAAATTTTGTATAGAATACTATACATGTACGGTTCACGTGAAAGCTAGCCTGCTTACAAAATGACTACAAATCCAACAAATTCAGATGTTTCACGCTATAACGAGTGAACTTTCGGATCCGTTTATTTTCAATATTTTCCAGCAATATTCCAAATGAGCACCTTTTACTTTTGTCCAATATTTCTCATGTATAATTAAAATATAATACGTTTATATCGGAATAAGATTCGATAGGTCGGTATTTAATCAACGGTTACATCTTCATAGAAGTTACGTTGTTGTGGTTGTGGAATACTTGATATGTTTAAGTAAAGTAAACTTATGTACATTGGCGTATTAATCACATGTTTGTCCTTTTTTTAAATTGTTGTTTATTGACACACGTGTAATAATAGTTTGGAAAGTCTTTAAATAATAAAAAAGAGCAAGAAGCAAAGTTTAATAAATTAAATACTCAGAACATATGAGAATCATGTAATACATGAAACAAGTAAATGAAAAGAAAAAGTTAGAAATAATAAAGACATATAGAAAGATGGGAAAAATGTACGAATTAAGGAAACATTTTGTTCAATTTACTAATTGAAATTAAACAATAAAACCACAGCCTTCCTGGATCTGTGCTGTCAGCACGTGTAACACATAATTGTAAAAGGCAATTACGCTTGAAATTGAAAGCAATAAACTATGTTTCATTTGATGTTACAAACCTGTTATTTGAAAAAACAAATAGAAGTGTCGTTTTTTTTAAATAGGTACTAGATCTATCTTGAAAAAAACTATTACAAGTAAGTATGTATTGAATGATACTATTAACGTCTTTATAATAATTTTGAAATCTTTCTCGTGGCACTTTTCGCGGAGCTAAAAATACATCGCTTTATATAGAAAACCCGCAACCCCCCCGGGGTCACATATCCTTAGATTTTATCATAGACAATTATTTAATAGTTTAATCCAGATATGGCAGGATTTCAATTTTTTATCTTTTATACTTTTATCAAAATCCTTGTTATGTTCTACATATTAGTATTTCTCTACCGATGATATTCGAGGGAAATCAGGCTTTTCTCCGGTCTGCCCGTGTTTACGTCTGTATCTGTATCTTGCGATAACTTTACATGTACCAAAATAAAACATCCTTAACTAGCAAATCTGCATTTCACATAAACATGTTTCGGAATGTAGAGGAATATTTTATAAGCATCTGTACTGTGCAATATTTGTTTTAAGCACTAAATCGGAGGACTTGGCACTCGACATCTATCAGAGTATAAATGTCAGTGAATTAATTCGTGGCAGTTGACATTCTGATGATATTTAGACACGCTCTGTTATATGCATTCCCATAAGTATCCAGGACAATAATACAAATGCGGATAGAAAGTTGCATTGTCCCCAAATGTAAGTGGACTTTCTGTTTAATGTTTCCAAATAACAGAACAAGATAACAGTCATAGCGCTTCAAGCACTGACTTAACTCGATATTATGTAACAAGGGCAGAATGCCATCACTTATTAGTTATAGGTAAGGAAAGACAATTGGTTCCTTATATGTTTACCAGGAATATGAAATGAAACTGCTTGAACACAATACACTCACAGTCCTTCAGATAGTGTCTCTTAATGTAAGCATTTTTAAACTCAGATATTTATTTTATTAATTATGCCACGACGTGTTCAAAGTGTCTCCATATATAAAACAAAGTTGCAACCTGTGTATATCCTTATCACCGTGGCGTATAAAACATGATATTCACAATCTTCATCATCCTTGCCTCTATCTAAAACTATAAAACGTTGCTTATAATAAACCGTGTATTCACGTGTACAGCTCGATAAATTTTCTCCTCTTAGAATTGTTGTCCCTCTTGTTTTCTAAACAATATCCAGTAACATGCGTTATTGCCATTTTAATAATATCATTAAGAAAATATATTTGGACATTGACACAACTGATATGCCACATGGTACTGGTATAGTCCAATTTGTGAGCATACAACGAAAATAGGAATGAGATAACTTTCATAATGCAACAATGTCTCATTTCCATCACTCATTTTTCCGAAACTACTTGTTAAAATGATTTCTTAGTCTTTCCGATAACTTTTTTTTCCACAAAATAGTTGCGCCCTTGCCAACAGGTATTTATTAGTCCTCACGACTTACTGAGTATTTCCCACATGAAAGTAAACTCGTGGGAACTATAAACTCAACAAGGTAACGGCATAAATATAAACAATCCATATGTTATCTCTGCTCCACTGCAGTATTGAAAATTATATTCTGACGTTTCTGCATTAACATGTATATTTATATGATTTTGTTTTATACCTAGACAGTTTCCAAAATTCAACTATCTGAAAAAATATATGTTTGAAAACAATTCATACAAAACACCAAAACGTACCTTGTAAGATACGATACATGCCCAAATTGTTTTAATAAATACTCACATAACAGGAACAGGTGCACATTTCCCATTCCAACACATAATTATTTGCAAACAGAAGTGCTATAAAATGATTGCCGTAAACTAAAATGTGTAAAGAACTCAAAACGCCTTCGCCAAAATGTTATTAATGTGCTTCCTCGTTTAGCAGTAATGCTGAAAGGTGCGGGGAAATGGCATTTGTTAAACCTAATTTTGCACTCAGGTTTTAGTTATACGTATATGACAGATACATATGAACGATCTATTTTTGTGTGAAATGAAGCCAATGATGTTTAACGTTAACTTAACGAAATAAAAATAAAATATGTCTTAAAAGCCAATAAACACTTAAAATCATCGAAAAAATCAGTGTTCCTTATACCTATAGCCACAATTTTCACGTTAGATGTAGTTCGATAACATAGATTTAACATCAAAGCGCCGAAGGCTCTGAAGTTGTTCGGTATTGAATATTCTTAGACGCAACTCAGTTTTCAACATTATGTTATAGCTTTTTATATCGCAAGTTTGAAACTAACACAACCCATTCACATTTATAAAGAGTGTTTCTTAGAGCACAGGTCGAGATGTGTTTGCACTGTTTATCCTCATATTTATGTTATAGAGATAACCTGGACAAAATAACAACAATATATCACTTTTTTTCGCAATTGGTTGCTGCACTGGCAACCATCTTTAGAATTTTGGATGCCTTGCTAAAGAATAACAAGCCTAGAATCATGTACATGTTGTGTTATGTGTATCGAATGCTTTATCTATTTTCTTTAAATTATTGAGCAGCAATTTGGCCGACATGACAGATTTTTAATGCATCATGTCTTGTTGTGAGCCGAAATTGAGTCATTTGATAGGCCTAATTGATCCACAATCGCAAATTTGTATTCTATGTTTAATTGGATTGAGTTGTTCCAGCTTTGAAAAAACTAGTTGTCCTGCTGTTTAGCCCAACTGTAACCAACTTTTGAAATTGAGTTTCCTGGGCTTAATCTACTGGCCCCAGGGTAACAGGCAACCACTAAACCTGTAAGTCAGTCATGATGTAAGATATGACACTGTATTGAACTCATTCAATTTGAAAGTCTGAAGACATTATAGGGACCTTTTCATGTTTTGACAAAATTAAGCGATTTAATAATTTGGAGAGTTCTGTTGTTGTCGTTATATTTTTTATACTACGATGATTGCTTATATATATAAAGTATAAAATACATCTCTCATTGTATGAGCAAGGATTGCTAAGTGATCTAAACGAAAGACTTTTATTCCAGGGGTCAGTGGTTGAGGGTAACTTTTTTTCTTTAATGTTATTCTTGTTTCTTTTTTAATGGAGCTTTTTATATCCAATGTTTACATTTATCAATATTAAGCATGTAATGACAAGCTGTGAAAAGGTCCCTTTTAGATGTTAACTAAAAATGCCACAAGGTAAACATTTAGAACTCAATGGTTGATTATTTGATTTAAGTGATTTTGTCTATTTGCCTTGTCAGCGAGGTTTCTTTGAAGTTATTATCACTTTTATCTTTTTTTTTCAAATCATTAATAAAAAAGATAAATTAAGCTTCATTTTGTGAAAACAGGGCTTAATGCATATGCATTAATTGTCGTCCCAGTTACCAGGCCCGTAGCCAGGGTTTTGAAAAGGGGGATGCGAATTTTTGCAAAAGACGATTGTTATTGAGCAACGAAGTGGCGAAGGGAGCATGTGCGGGAGGGGGTGTTAAAAACGTTAACTCCTGCATTCTGGTCACTTTTTAACTGTATTAAGAGACTGAAGTTGTAGAGCATTTTAATATGAAATTTCACTTTCATTGACCATACTCAATGACTGATCGACATGAATATGATATAGCAAACATGTATTCCCCACCACGTTTTTCAATAACCACCCTTTTCGATCAGTCACGAATATTCATCATTTTTAACCCGACACTAATATGCGCGCACACACTTTGTTTACATATGCAACAAAAATGTATAGAATGTGAAATCAACAATAAGAACGGTATCAAATATCATTATTTATTGGAATCTTGGAAACTTGATAAAATTGGTGTGCTTTACCATTCCAACATTCTACCATTCATAAATCGAGCAAATTAAATGGAAATATTTGACTTTTTTCAAAAATATTATTTGTTTGCTACAATGGATAGTACCAGAGGCATAGCATCGCTCCAAACGTGCTAATAGTGTATTGTACAACAAACACTGATTAACAAAAATGGGTCTTTTCTAATGTGCATCAATACTAAAAAGAAATCAAAATGGTATAACCGGTTACTTTTTTAAAAAACTATTTTTAACAAATAAGTTATCTTTTTTCTAATCGAATTTCAGAAAAATACGAACACTTTAGGCTTCATTAAGACCCTATTACCACAAACTACTGGCCCGATGGTCTCAGAGTCCTTAACAATGTACACCAGGACGTTGGAGAAAAAAGATGTACTTATTTGCTCATTATATGCTCAAAATCCGACACATGATGAAAATTAAACGTTAACGTCCAACTGATCATACGGTATAACGTTTTATATTCAGTATAACAACTGTTTAAAAGTAGGACATTCCTAGTGTCAAGTTTGACATAATTAAAACATTGAGGAAAGTTCTGTATGTGGAGCAGAACAGATGCCATTAAGTGTTGGTAAACTACAAAAAAAGCTACATTGCTTTGTAACAATGATTTGTTTTCTTGTCATTCAACACAAAAATCATGACTTGAGCATAGCTGATATGTTTTGCTGGAAAACACTTTACGGGGATATAACAAAAAGACAACGAAGTCCGTCGAAAATGCTGTGCACAATGTGTTATTGTTATAAATCGTGGTATAATGCAAACATATTAACCAGTGACTCATTAGTCTTCGACAATAGTCGAAGGATGTCCTTTGATTTCAGTAATTTTCGGAAACTGACATAACATTCCGTTAATAATCATCTAAAATGTATTTTCTTTTTAAAATGTCTTTTCAAGCCATTTAGATAATTGTCGAAAAAGGTTCTTGATCTGGGATTTTTACCCACAATAAGTAAGCTTCAACATTGTGTTATGATATCTATTACAGTTTTAGCTTTAACAGACATTAATATCGATTACAAAAGTTACAAAACAATCATTTAGTATCAAATATCTATAAATAAGTATCGAATTTATACGGATTAGAGTGCCAGGTTAATAATTTTGCATTATACAGACAACAAATATATATTTGTAACACAGATTCCAATTCCATTTTGCGGGGACCGGCTTCTTAGATCTTCTCAAATTTTGCTGTCACAACTTCTAATGATTTCAACAATTCTACAGTAAAATCTTGTGAATAAAAATCACGCGCTATCTTGGAAATGACTTAATCGAAAAATTAATTATATGGAGACCTGTCGGTTGCATATTGAATTCAACATTATTTTAACGCTGAAATACGGAGACTCACTGGGTTCCTGGAAAAAATAAATTACCGTTTTTGCGTCCAATAAAGTTGAGTGCAACTTTAGTGAACATTTTTTTACTCGTCCCAAAAGATTGGGTGCGAACGCACCCAACGCACCCCCCCCCCCCCCCATGGCTACGGGTATGGTTACAGAGACTCTCTTTAAACGAAAAACACCATTAAATCAGAAAGTGTCGTCCTTGATTAGCTTTTGCGCATTGCACAGGCTAATCAGTGGGCACATGCTTATCTTATTTGACATGCATTAGGCCCCGTTTACCCTGAAAGCAGCCAATATGTACAGATTATAATGATAAACTGGCCAATGTCGTCGCACAAGCTGTTAAACCCTATTGATTACATACACACACTCGCTGTCTACGGTGAACCAGTGTTATAAACAGGCAGATGCGGTGGTTATCGTTCTAAGCGTAGTTAAGAGTAGACTGACTTGCAAAACTCCCTGTACATTAGTTGTCCGCTAACGCGAACAACTAATGATACAAAATGCTCTTTTTCTGTTTTTTTGTATGATAAAATATTCCATTTTAATTTCCCGCAACGATATCTATTCATACGAAACACGAACACTTACATGGTACTTGAACATGTGTTGAATATATTGCCCCACAAAAAACACAAAATAGCATTTTGTATTCGTGTTCATATAATCTTTCAAAATGACACCTTAAATGGAACATGACCTCGAGTATATGATTAAAATAAGCGCACTCAAATAATTGTAAAAGCTAAAAATTAAACTTGTCAATGACAGCAACTCAAGAGAAGAAATATCCGTTTCAAACAAATATGAACATTTGCTTATATCCTTTCGCGAAAACATATTATATGTTAACTTGTTTTGACAGAATAAAAATTATGAACTAAATAATGCCGGGGGCCTAATTATATTTCAGAACAACTCCGATAGCTGCTACCGTTGATGGTAGAACGCATACATTGCAAATTTATTTCAGATAAGATAACTTAGCGTTATTCTAAACTAATAGTCGCATAAACGCAATAAATAGAATAAAACAGACATAAAACACTTTAAATTAGTAACAAAAGTGAATATGGCGAAACAAAGTGGAGCAATGTAACGTGCAATAATATAGAAACCTAATTCTCACGACATCCTCGTTCAATAGAAAGAATAAATTGAACTTATATAATATAAACTCGATTACAGACCTAGCATTGATAAAGATTTAAAATAAGCTCTCCGTGACATCTTATGATAAACACCAAAGTCCCAAATCCTTGACCCTTTTCATTAAGAACTATTAAAAGATTTAGTTACTGAAAACCGAAAATAGACCTGAATATATTTCGGCATGGACATTCTATCTTCGACAGCTAATTACCGCGATATCAACGTGCTCTACTCAGATTATTTAAATCAGTAATAAACAATACAAACTACGGACTTTGCTCCGTATTCATTCCACGATATTCGCTCGTTAAATAACCCATTCCACGGTATGCGCTCAATTTCATTCAGAAGAATAAAATGCGAAATATACAACGCTTAAATCATTTCTACGTTAAAATACCCTTAAATGAACAGAATGCCCGCGACACCCGCTTTCCATATTAATAAAAAAATATTATTAATATATTTGTTGATATAATAATAATAATAATAATAATAATAATAATAATAATGATAAAAATAATGACAATAACAATAATAAAGTATTATGCTGCTGTTCTTGCTGCTGCTGCTGCTGATGATGATGATGATTGATGAGGATGATTGATGATGC